>NC_086352.1:13694500-13942000 GCF_036324505.1 Eleginops maclovinus | reverse complement strand
CCTTCGGAACTCACATAACTATGATACTTCAGAAAGGGAGGTTTTGTAGATCCCCTTTTGAGTTTAGTGCAATTTGAGCTGTCACAGTTTCGGGCCTGGGTTTTTTTTGACACCATGCAGCGGTGCTCCTGAGTCAATGAAGGGAAAACACAAAGATATACACAGAGCCATCTAACTAGAAAAGATGTGACAATGAAAATCCCTGATGCCCCCCAGTTGTGTTGCTGGAAAAAGAAGTAGTGAGCTCAATATTTAACCTACCCTATGGGATAAGCTTAGAGAGAAAAAAAAATACTAAGGATTCCTTTGCATTCATGAAAATCCACCTGTTCGTGGGATAAGGAGAGCAACGATTCAAAACATTCACACATACACAAATACACACTTTGCAAAAACGCACATTAGAGTCTTCTGTGGTCAATGCTAGGTGGGGATATCAAATCTGTGAGCTCAGCAATCTGCAGAACGTGTGTTAAAGCGCAGCAAAGCAAAAAGGGTGCTGAGAGCAAACTCTGGTAAGCAATCCTCTGTAAATATGTTTTTGTGTGAGTGTGTGTGTGTGTGTGTGTGTGTATAGCCTTGGGTGTAGTGGGTGTGTATCTGTATGTGGTAAACTGCACTATTATGCTGAGATGTTTTAATATAAACTGTAGCTGGCGGTCAGGACTGGGTCGCTCCTTCATTGCTGACAGAACACAAAAACACAGACTCAGCACCTGTAGGTCACATTTTTCTTTGATTCCTTTTGTCGTCTATTTACACATTTCTCGCCTTCTCTATAGCACTCCCTTTCTTTCTCTTATTTTCTCCCTTTCTCAATAAAGATATTTCTCAGAGACAGTGGAAATCAATCGCTTGTTTCAACTGACAACAAAGCAGTTTTACTGCAAATGAAAAAGAAATGAAAGTGGTCCTGTAGCCCACATTTATATGACAGTAAGCAGCAGTTACCTTATTTTTCTTTTTACTAAATAAAAACATCACCAAATAGGTATTGAAGCTATAAAATTACAGTCACAGTTTTACGCTTTAAAGACGATTTATGTTGTTTTTTGCTTACTGTTGCTAAGAATCTTCAGCTAGATATCACATTGCAAACTTCAATGCCACATCTTTGTATAGTAGTATGAAAAAAGGAGCAAAAAGAGCAGGCCCTTTTTTAACTGGGTATGTTTGAAAAATAAAAATGTTGGAATTTAAAAACCAAACCTTACATTTGCACAAGTAAAAAGGTGATTAAATCACACCATTTTATTTTTCTTAACACGCAAGTGATGCTGCATGTGGTTTTCAATTGTGCAAGCATTTGTTATTGCATATTTATCTGCAGGTGTGTGTTCTGTTTGGACACACAGTCATTAGTCTTATAATTATATGATCATTTCTATTACAATCCCTCCCTACTGGGAAAATGATTCACTTAGCCCCCCCCCCCCTCACACTCTCATGGCAACAACCATCCTATCACTATGCAGTGTGATTTAGAATTTCTATGATAAAGGCATGTGTCATTATTAGCTCTGCACTTGTTTATGTTGAGCTTAGCACACATTAGTGATGGTGAGATAACCCTAACACATCATTTGACCCTGAGCATGTTAACGTTCTTTAGTTGGCAGACATTTTAAACCAAAATTCTACAAAAATGTGTTTTTTAAAATGGCTCTTTGTATTCAGTTCTTGTATCAGGCTGTAATTGTTTTGTTCTACTGTCCAGCCTTCTTTATTCTTCATTCACTTACTGAATATTTATTTTGTTAACTGGGGTACTTAATTGGATTTAATTATGTCCACACATTTAATTGACAATAATCAGAGCTTAAGAAAAGGTGAATTTAATCAGTTGGTTTATTTTCACTATAACTTGATATTTTTCTCAACCTTTCTTTTTAATCAAAGACTTATCTAAGGGTGACTCAAGATCCCCTGAACTTTGATACAAAAAATAGATTGTATGTAGGTGGTCTGCAGTTACAGATTCAGAGACCGAGTGAAATGACATGTTGCCACTGAGTCATGGTCCAGTTGACATGGGACCTGACATATGAAACACAATATCAACCTTTTCTGTGGAGAAAACAGTCGAGCAAATTAAACTACAAATATGAATTCACTCAGGATATTCATTTTTTTATCCAAGAGGTTGGAGTGTGTTGCATTGGTGCAAACCTGAAACATTTTTCATGAGACTTGTTGGATTAATTAGTTTTCACTATGTTACCAAAAACATGATCAAGATCGCTGCATCGTGTATTCTGAAGACTAATTACGCTCTGACTGCATCACAAGATTCCACTGAATTAAGATTCATTTAGAATCTCCAAGGTTCAGTGTGTGGTTCAGTGAAATTATTACAGGTGATGTGGGGCCTTCATCAGCATATTAAAAAGGCAGAACCTCCATAATTCATGCAAAATTGGGCTGTGCTTAAAACATGCACAGTTTCATTTGGGTCATTGCTGATGGAAGCCTTCATTTGGTAGAAATGATGTGTATAGCCTTGACTGTTCTTTTCCTAACCATCCTAACCACAGCATGTCGATCTTTTAACTGATGGCCAGAGACGGGACAAAATAATTCAGTTGTAAATAATTCAGCTTCCTTACTCCAGCAAATGTAATTAGGCTTTGTCAATTCTAGTATTTACCTAATTAGTAAGACCTGCAAGAGCTCAGCCCTTTACTGTTCTAAACAGACTTTTACCAGAGGGAAGAAGGAGTTAGCAGAGAGGGAAGTATATCCTTATAAATTGACTTTGTCAGTGCTTCTCTGTATAGTTCCTCCTTCTTGTTTCTATCTGGCTGTCTCTTTGTTGGCCCCTATGGATTTTTTGTGTCTCCTGTGACTATGTGCGAGGGGGGGAGACAGAGGATGAGAGGCAAAGATGCTCTGCTGGGCGATGAGTGTGATAACTCTATCAGTGTCACAGTGCACAGTTAAAATGCATGCAGGCAGCACACACACAATTGTCATTCCAATAAGGCACATTATGGCCAAAACTGCAATGGACATGCAGCCTCTGGTCTCTGGAGTTTTTCGTGTAGATATACATAGTGTATAGGGCTCAAAAGAAAGATGTCTCGAAAATTAAAAGGAACTTTTTCATTCACAAAGAAACACAACAAAGAGAAATGCCATAAAGGAGAGAGGCAGAAATGAATGCACACATTGAAGAGAAAGGTAAGGAGAGAGAAAAAGAAGCCGCTCTTTGCATCTATATATTCGCCCTTGGGGCCCTAATACTCTTTATCCTGCAGTCTGCTTTGCTATTCATCGGTCGGTACATTGATATTTCACGTGAAACGGCAGGTTGAGTGTGTGTGTGAGAGAGACACACACAGTTCATACAGTAAGGCCAGGGCAGAGAATAGTATAAACAGAGAGTTTATACATTTAAATGGAGTGAGAATGAGAGAAACCGTATCTGTAGCTACAGTGAGAGACAGAATAAAAGACAATGACAATAAGATCTGATGTAAAATAGAGGTAGGATGTACAATGTAAAGGGTCCGAGATTCAGATTGTAAAGCACCTTACTAAATGAAAGACTCAGTAAAGTACAGCCCGATCCATTCAAGCTGTTCACTTCAACTCCAATTTTCTTGGTTATTCATTTTAGGGCAAAAGGTTTTAGAAAAACTCTTGAGGGAATGAAATGCTAGGTCTGATATAAACATTATTTGATACAATACCATACTGTACATTATCATGAACACTAGTGTAACTGTTGCCATTCTATTGGTTGCATATTTTGTATAATTTGTTTGTCTTTTCTGGGACCGGTTCCATTGTTGAGAGTTTATTTGGGTTGTGTTTGTGCATTGCGTCATTTGGTTCTGGTTGAGGGACTTTTGTTTTGAAAGCTCAGTTGGGTTGCTCTCGCGTGAGTGAGTGAGACTTCGGGGGACACCAGCAGGCAAGCAGCTAGCGCCGTATGCGCCAGTGAAAATAAGAACCGAACAGATTTGAAGGGTAGTAGGGAAGACCCAGAGACAATTCCCTTTTTGTAGCATGCAGCCAAGGAGGTATTTTTGTTTGTCCGTCTGTATTTTGCTCGTTGAAATGTTGGGTCCACATGCAGTGCATGATGTTGTTTTATGTTACGCTAACGTGATTTCTATATGTTCTGTGTTAGTTTTCACGGTGAAGTTGGAGAGAAGACTTCAATAAACCAGTAGCAAGAAAACCACTTGTGTTTGCCTGTGGTGCGAGGGAGTTACAACTAGGATAAGGGTTTCAGAGCTGAACATAAAGTCAAGTCAAAGAAAATGAAAAAGAATTATGCTTTACAATATTGAAAAGTAAAATTGAGTTGAAAGGGTCATATTTCAGTGGTTCAAAGATTTCAAAAGTATTAAACTAAAAATGTGAGATATTGAACAGATTCATGTTTCAGAAAGTTACAAAACATATATTTCCAGCAGCTTCTTGCTGAGGGCTTATTATTGCATTGTTCTCTTCCAAGGTGGAGATACACTTCTGTAGATAGGGTATATGTATTTCTCTTCTTCATCTGTGCTGTCCTCAGGTTTTGATATGGACAGAGCTCAGTTTGGAAACAGTGATGTAAAACATTTATGTGCACCAGCAACATTAAATCAAAGCAACTGTCAATCAAACCTTATGAATACACACCCACACAGTTATAATGATGCACATAAGCTTGAATTATAGACTGTTAAACCTTTGATAATTAATATATTATAATATTTTTTGTCTGTTAACTTTGATTGTTGCACATTTGTTATGAATATTTGATGTTGTAGAGAAATACTCTCAGTTTGAAACTACATTTTCAGAGGTTTGAAGAACCGTACATGCTTGAAGTCATGAATATACAAGTTCACTTTCTGTTCCAGAACCATGGTATACTCCTTTTCCTACCCAAAATTGGATGAGTTTATTGACGAAATGTATAATGTGTCGCATATAAGATGTCTGCAGACATAATGTCATGCCGGAGCAGATCACGAACAGCAATGTTGCACTGGTGCAGTGCCAAATGTGTTTGCTGTAAGTGGATAATTTCCTGCCTGCATGACTTCAATAATGTTGTAGCTTGCAATGATATTACTGGACCTACATTAGGGAGAGGGCACACCAGGGGAGCATGTCAACACAAATTAGATAGGTCAGTGATGTCGGGTATTAAAATGTGCCTGCTCAGACCACAGCTTATTTCAGAAAACGCATTGTTTTTTGTCTGAGAGAATGTTGTAAACAGCATACAGAGGCTTTAAGCCCATCAAAATGTTGTCCCTGCAACAATTCAAAAGGAGGGATGGATGATTCTCACAACTATTTGTCGTCTATAACTGCATGTATTATGTATGAGGGGCTTTTATTTTCAGTTGATGAAATTCTGCTGCTTTCTGAAGGCAGCAACACACGAATGTGCACTCCATCAGTAGCATATCATTTGAATGATGATCCAAAGAAGCTCACGTTCCCCACTCTTAAAGAAATCTTTCCTGAAGTAGCACCCAAGCAACACACTTGTTGCATACTCGTTTGTTTGTGCCTTGATTCTCTGCACATCCCAGATAAAACAAATCAGTTTCCTCATGGGAGAGTTGTGGGCTCTTTTCTCCATTACAAAATGTCAGTGTGAGGTGGGACCAAACGGCTGGTAAATGGGATGAGAGGAGCTGATCTGATTGTTCATGATTGATAACAATAAATTATTCCTCCTAATCCAGCCTCTTTTTAAATTAGCACTGCAGGTGCACTGGCGGAGCGCTACAGCCTCTGGTCACGAAATTACCAAAACTCTGTCATTCAAGGCCACGTGCACTAGTGCCGTGAATTTGACTCTGAGAAATAGGGCCCTCTTAGGAAGTAGAAGGGGAAGTTGAAAGGGGGGAGGAGAGGGAGTGAGAAATGGAATAAAAGTGGAACGTGGAGAGAGAAGAGGGAGAACTGTTGTCTCGTTTCAAAGGGAGAGGGGGAAAAAGAGAGAAAGAGCGAGAACACAAAGAGTGAAACCCCCTTTACTATCTCACAGGAAGAAATTAAAACTTGTGTCGTTACCAGGGAGGGTGCTTTTATTCTGGTGTTTCTATAGCAACAGTTTCCATGTGCCCATTTTTACCAACCTGCAGAGTTATTATTATGCAACGTGTGAAAAGAAAAAACACAAATGCCAGAAACAACATGATTATTACTAATCAGGCAGAGGCAGGCATTATTTATTATCACACTATACTGCACAGCCTGACAACGCTCACTCCTACAGAGACACACACACTGGTGCATGGGACGAGTTTAGGTTGACATGACATGTTGCCTCCATGGGTTTCCCTCAAAAAAAAAAAGCAGAAGGGAGCACCAAACATTAGATACTCAGAAAAAGTGCGTTGGGATTAAATTTATGTGTGTAGCTCACTGTTCCTGTGTTCTTCTGTCACTCAGTCTTTCCATCTGTAGCTTTATGTGCCTCTGTTTCTGTACCTTTAAGTGTATCCGTGAGCGTGTGTGTGTAGCTATATATCCTGTATGATTGCGGCACATTGTCATTTTCAGGAAGACAGATTGAGACGGAGAGGCATTACAGAGAACCTAGATCATCCATCTTTCAGAGTGCGTGTGTGTATGTGTGTTGAGAAGCCCACAGCTCTTTAACACACTACGTCATATTCATGCATGATTTAGCGAGGGATTTTAAACGTACACACAGGATCATTAAACTCAGCGGATGCCGCCTTTTGCCTTAAGCACTTCCCATGACAACAGAATCTCATCAACACTTTCACCTAACCTTTTGTTGCTGCAGTAATCACCGATTAACAATCTGTTAGAAAGACAAGGAAAAGGCGACCAGGGAGGCAGAGAGAGAGGAGTGGGGTGAAGCTATGATAAAGGGAGAACAGGAAAATAAATAAAGCAAATAAATACATATGAAAGGAGGGAGGGAGGGAGGGAGGGAGGGAGAACACATACACTCACTTACAGGTCAAATTCATCACGTCTACTCAGCATTAATCGTTCTACATAACAGGCTATTGTAATTAGTCTATTGTAAGGGACAGTAATCACATTACCATGAATGGGTTCCTCCTATTGACATGAAGCATGTACATTTAAGATCAGCTACACACGCTTTTGGACGTGATATTTGAATCTATAATAACCATAAAAACATACATCAAGAAATGCCAAATGGTTTTGAACTGTGAATTTGCAATAGCCCTATGCAGGCTCAAAAGATGACAACATCAAAAAACTAAAGTAAACTCCAGGCAGCTGCTCCAGACGTCCTGTGATTTTGGTCTCAGAGGGGTTTCACTCCTGAGGAGCATGACATCCTGTCACCATCCTCAGCATTATGCATGAACCTCCTTCTTTTTCCCTTGGTCTCTCACACACACACACACACACACACACACACACACACACACACACACATACACACACACCTACTCTCTGCTGGCATGGCTGGATGTTATTCACTTTTTCTAACCGATAAAAGAAAAGTAGAGCCCCACCCGAGGAAACTTACAGATCCAAAACAAATAAGGCTCTTCAAAATGTACAGCCACTATTTGAGGGTCATTTTATTTTCAAATGCTTTATTTGTTTGATTATGCATTTCTTTGTTTCTTGAATACAATCCATTACACACAGTGCTGTGTATCACAATACACATTGAAAACATTTATGACTGTTCTCCTTTATGCCAGGAGATCACTCAAGTGAAATTAACCGTTAAATGCACACCTTTAGAAACCAAGGACTTTGTCACTTCCTGTTCCAATTCATTCATATCATTTAATTAAGCACTCAACTCACTTGGTCTCGTCAATCCATTTTGGTGTAGCAATAATTGTTTGTTTCTAATGTATTCCTCTACACACGTGTTGGAACAAACACCCATCCAGTTAAGGGTTGAACACAACCTTCATGCTGTGTTTTAACGATGCAACCATGAACAAAATCAACCAGTAAGGGGAAGACATAAGGGTTGACCTAAATTATGATTTGAATTTACTCGAGCATTATGTATTTTTATATGACAGCCTTCTGCAAAAAGATTTCACATGAAAGTGATTTAAAACTGTCATACTTCAAACGCACATTCTTTAAGTGCATTTGTTTGAGATCTTTCGGAGTCTAATGGGAAGCTTACATATTTTTCTCCTACTACAGAGATAAGTGTTGAGACGTCTTCAGCCTAGCTTAGCTGCAAGCAATTCTACATCAATAAGAAAAAAAAAACCAAAGTCTTTCAGTATTCAGTCAATCAGCCTGGTGATCATTTGTGTGTGATGCTAGTTCGCTTGTTATGGGTTGATGCATGAACACAGCTTCCTAAACCACGGATAAACTGCTGTGTACAGGGAAATGAACATGTGTGTGTCTGCCAGGGAGAGCATGCACACAGGAAGAGAACTGACCAGACATCCATATGAATGATTATAGTCATAAGGATATAAAGTCATAGCATTTTTCATTGTTAGC
Organism: Eleginops maclovinus; assembly: GCF_036324505.1. Lineage (NCBI taxonomy): Eukaryota > Metazoa > Chordata > Actinopteri > Perciformes > Eleginopidae > Eleginops > Eleginops maclovinus. Next base: position 13,933,543 of record NC_086352.1, on the reverse strand, counting down.
GAGAGGGAGGGAGAGCAACATGAGCAGAAGCAGGCGGGAAAAAGGAGAGAGGTGTAATGGATCCATGGAAGAAAGATTGGTACTTAAAGAAATTAAAAATCTGATCATAGCTGAGTAATGAACTCATTGAATCCTCATTAATGACTGGATTGACCAGGAGGGATGCATGCTTAGGGAGAAAGAGTGAATACAGAGAACTGAGGGAGCAACTACATCCATACTCCCATCATTTTACTTCCAAGGATAATGGGACTCTTAAAGTCTATTGTGATCATAAGAAATAGTAAAACAAAGATGGAGAATTTGTTCTTACATTTTTACTGATAATACCCAAAAAGGTATTAAATATTCATGGTGGACAAAAACAAATAATGTATATTGTCACCTTCACAGCTGCTTATTAGAAACATTTCATGAATGATGTCAAGGTATAACATTTCATAAGACTTTTCTTTTCTAAATCCGTCATTCTGACTATAAATTCTCTCCGCAAAGTAGAAAAAGTGGTCCTTCTAAAGTTTTAGAAGCCTTGCATTTTATCTCGTTATTCATTCAGAGGATTTAAGTTCTACGTATAATTGAATCAAATATTTGATTTTCCTCAGGGAGATTTTTTTTTCTGTGGTCAAATGAAAAAGAGCATATCTCATGTGATAATATGCAATGGAGTTATAATTTTAAAATTGCTGTACTGTGGTTCATGTGACGTCCTTGGTGATTCCTGCTGTGGAATTACAGAAGATATTTGAGCTTCTCAGAGTACGTGTTTCTTTTTTATTTAGTATAATCTTCAATGGAGGTACACCCACTAGTCTTTGTTGTTTGACTTAAATAAATCAATAGACTAAAGCTCAATCTAATGATGTCTTCCTGAAAACCTAATAAATACAACTCAAATATGTGACCTACAATGCGAGAGAATAATTATTGGTATTTCAATAAAGAATCTAGAAAACACTTTGTCCAGTCATCCTAAAATATTGTTGGAATATGTCAAAGCGTTTCTTTCCAAAGCATAAAACAAGTATCTGCTGGTTGTTTTACACAGATTCAGCTGCTTACAGCATACATTTTTCCAAACTCAGTAAAGCCTCAAGCTCTGTTTTGTTTGCTTAGCCGGATTTCAGTACAGCATGTTACTGTTTTACCAGCTCAGGTGATTTATGATGGGGCACTCACTGGTGTGGATACCGTATTTAGTTTAGCTTGCTGATATTCTAGCATACCTAAGAGTAAAACAGAAAAAAGCCCCAAGAGTAAGGGTCAGATAGAACAGCATTTAAGTTTGTTGGAAGGGGACAAACTTGCTTTTTATCGAGGTAGAAAAGAAAACAGTTAAACATTTCCTCCTAGATACTGCTTTGACTTTATATTTGCTGCCTATATTTTTATTGATTGTTGAAGAAAATGTAAAACTTGGTGAACAGATTTATTTGAAAACCTTGCAGCCGATTTTGCTGAAATTGATAAAGTTTTTAAAAGGCCCTTCAAAACAAAACTTATGATCCGTTATTGGTGATGCAACAAAGCATGAATGAATTATCAAACAGCAGCATGTAAAAGCAAATCATTGCTGTACTGCTGAGGGACCAACATATATATATAATAGTTATGAGTTATCATTCATTTATTAAAGATATACTGCTAACGAGTCTTTTGATTACATTTTTTTCCAAATTTAACAAACATGGTAATCCAGCTTGATCCCCCATTTTGGAGTCGTCCCAGCCTTTTTAATCCACTGCACTGCGGGGCATTAAACACTGCTGCCAAATGTCAACACATTTGTCAGTGCAATTTCAAATTAACGGCAACTTACTCTCCTGAAAAAGATCCAAACTCATTGAAGCCTACAGCTCTCCAGCCTAGCTTTAAAGACACATGTGAGTGTATCTGTGTGTATTGATAATCTCACCCCGGGATGCTGCTGCCGCTCTGGCTTCGAGTTGTGGGCCTGCATTACGCTCAGCCACTCAGCCAGTCAGTCATCCAGGAAGCTTTCCCATCAAGCAGCCAGCCAATCAGTCAACCACCACTAAGTCTGTCAGCCAGTTATCTGGTCAGTTAGTCAACCGACCCGAGGTCAGTCTGACAGGAGGGCAGCCAATTAGTAAAACATCCATCTGCTTCCTGGTTACAGCGGATGGTTTTTATTGTTAATCCTGAACTCAAAAATTGATATGCGATCCTGATTATAAATAGATCATATGCCCACCATCCTGCTTGTTTGTCTTATTTCCTACATCAATCCGGCTTGGTTCCTATTTCAGTGGTGAACCATAAAGGAAAACTCACATTTACATGCCTATGATCAGTCGTCATTTGTGTGTGTGTATGTGTGCGTGTGTGTGTTTTCCAGGGATTCACAAACACTGGGAAATGCAGAGCAGGAGTTACTACCAATAACTGCATAAAGGCAAGAGAGAAAAAGAAGGAGTGTCTATATCAGAGTTTATTTTATTTAGTTTGACAGCTTGTTGACAGCGCTGGCTTGTTTCTGATGCTGTCAGCCGATTATTCATTTAGAGCTGAATGCAGTTTGGACCACAAGGCCTATTGAATTATACACATTGGACAGGATTGTTCCAGCAGCACTAAGGTTGTTGGATCTGTATGGGAATGTGAGATAGGACTTTGTTTCAGTTTAAGCTCAGAGCTATGGGAGGTGTAAGGGTGTGCGCTACATCTGTCTGTGATGGGGGGTGCGGAGGACACGCTAAATCATATATAGCCTCAACTGTTCTCACTGGGCTCCAAGAGCAGATTTACTATGCAGACTGTCAAAACCATGGAACCCTTCAAAGCTAAATTGACTCCCGGAACTTTTGTTGCTAGTGTGAAGTGACAGAGAGAAGATGAAAGCGGAAGCAGTTTAATTATTTTTTGTACTATTTCTAAAGCAGCAAGTAAAACAAAAAAAAATGAAGAAATAGGAAAACCCGAAAGCCATTAAAATCTCATGTTCACCAGTGAGGTTCGTGTTGTTAGTGTGAACCGACAAATGGTTTCTGGTGTTGAATTCACAATGACACTGTTGCCTGTGTGGTTTACCTCACACTGACAGAAATGGTTTTCATTACACTGGTGAATTAAAATAGTTGTAGCGTCACTGAAATAAATGATTACCGTAACATCTGTTAGAGCTACGTATTATATTTTCACTAAGACCTTTTTTCAAGTATCCTGAGAAGAAACTGCAACTTATGGCTTCTGTTTCTGAAATCTGATGGACATGTGCATTGAAATACATAACTAAAAATGCAGCATGAATAATTCACAACATTTTTGATCAAATACCTCAATACTGATACCTTGATTTGGCGTCAAAACTGTAGGTTTGACTTTTGATGCTTTCACAAATTATTTACACAATAAGATTTTGATTTTGAAAAATCATTTGGATAAAAATGAAAAGTTAGTTAAAAGGAAATAATGAAACAGCTAGAACCATTCAGAATTAACATAATATCCTTTAATGCAGACTCCAGGAAAATATAATGCTACACGTAATACTAGGATTTCAATTTTTAAAAGCAAGACATGTATGGAGGTCAAAATGTGGACTAAAAATCCCAGGAACACATCACATTTTGTTAAGAAAACCTGTGAAGGAAATGCTCAGTGACAGTGTATCGAGAAACTGGAATAGAAGGTAGCCTGAAGGTGATGCCAGGACTTCAACTGAACTCAAACTTTTTATTCTGTTTATTTTAGGCAACTCGACTGTATAAGCTCTGCTCTGGGACAAATAGAAGTGACACGGAAGACATTTATCATCAGTGTCTTGCCACATCACAGAGGGCCTCGGTTTCATCACTGTCAGCCAATAGTTCTCTGAAAAGGTTCAAACCCAAAGGAAAGTCTATATCCTTTCTGCTTACGATAACGGTATAAAAGTAAACATTGAATACAGTAAAACAGCAGCTGAATAAATTCAGTTCACTCCAACTTTCTATTCCTCACAGAAGTGATTGATTTTAGGGCAAAACATGCTCAGACAACAAACCTGGCAAGACATATGAGAGGAAGAGAGCAAGCAAAGAGAGAGAGAGAACAGGGCACCGGTCCAAAGGGCAACTCAGTACAGCAGCCTGATACTGTGCTGTCCAGATGGTCTGCCCTTATTATGGGCTGTATATGTTTCTGTAATGAGCGTCATGACCATAAATCCTGCGAGTGACCTAAAATTATGAATCTTTTTTATCGAACTCGCTGAACCTGGCCTTTGAAGATTTTCTATGAAACTACAAAACCTGCACTCAATCCTATGCTCAATCCAGTAAAAGCACACACACATAACTCAATTAAACAATATACATTATTTAACTACTGCTCAGCCCTAATTAAAATGCTTCATTATACCTTTGAGAAATGCCTTATCCATGTTCAAATAGAATGTGTGCAAATCTGTTTGGAAAACTCATTCTATTTGACGATGAAATACTGATGGAACAACCTGATTGTTGTGTAAAAACTCTCTCACCCTTCTGTTACTAAACGGTGTCTTTTCTCTCTGTCTCTCTTGCCTTCTAGTTACTGACACACTGAATTCAGTTTAACTTCGCTCTTATGTGTCTGCACGTCAGCCGCCCTCTAGCAATAATAAAGCATTTCAACACATGAGCGAAAAAACTTATTTTGAGCGGTGATGGCTGCAGAAATTATGAAATGTATTTATAGCTTGACAATAAACAGAAACACACACCGATGCCAGCTACTTGCTGTTACGCTACACACTTCACACTTACAATAAAGCCTACCTATTATTGTGCTATCAAACAGCGCAGAGTGAGTTTCAGTGATTGAGTTTATACTGCATCAGATGATGGATGGATTGAATGGACATTTTAATTTGCTATATAGTTTCTTTAGCACATAAACTTTAAACTCTGTTCTGGGGACAAATACTGTAGTCAAACCTTTAAGATGTAATTTTCAACTGTTGTTTAATAATTGTCCCTAAAACGCTGTGACACAAAGGAGACGTTGATATGAACTTTATTACTCTGCTTACCTTGGGGATCATTGTTTTTTTAAGTTTGCATTATTGATATTGAGCGCAAGTTGTGATAGTCGATCCCCTGGGCAGCTACAGTGATATTAAATGTCGATTGCCCTCCTATCATGAGAAAAACAAATTACAGACACTTTCTCTGCTCAGCACTTTAAGTGTTTAGGTGTTTATCTTGGATAAAAAAGGTGTAAGGAGATAAAGATGCTGCAAAGTGAATCTATAAAATGGAGAGAAATGACTTAAAGAATACTAAATCTGAATAAGTCTACAGTTGTGAGTCACAGAGGAGCCTCATGTGGTTTTTCTCTACAAAACAAGACTTCTCAAGTTCTCTACTTTTGGAGTGAGGAGTCACATTAAGAACAGCTAATCTACAGTAGGAGTGCAGCGCACCGTGGGGAATCTAATCTCTCTCAAGAATACACACACACACACAAATATGTACATGTGCACACACCTAAGAAACTCTTGGAGGACACAAAATCACAGACATGCCGGCTGGTGGGAGATGTGGAGGCAATGTGGAGTGCGTGGGGGGGGCAATCCAGTTTTATCCACCTAATACTGTCTCCAGCAACACTCCCCACACAGTGGATTAGCTTGTGGGCTTTGTCAATATACTGTAGGGAAGCAGGGGGAGAGCGAGACTGAGTCTGCAAGTGTGTGTGTTTGTGGGTGCGTGCAGTGTGTGTGTGTGTGTGTGTGTGTGTGTGTGTGTGTGTGTGTGTGTGTGTGTGTGTGTGTGTGTGTGTGTGTGTGTGTGTGTGTGTGTGTGTGTGAGAGAAAAAAAGGGGAGGATAAATGAGAGGAAAGTTTGTAGGTACTGTAGCTGCTGTGTTTGTGTGCTGTCTTTTATTTGATTTGTGTAATGCCATGCAGCCATTGAAGACAAAAATCATACATAAAAAAACAAAGGGACCTACAGATTTGTCTGTTGATGTGCCAATGTGTAAGCACAAGTGTGTGTGTGTGTGTGTGTGTGTGTGTGTGTGTGTGTGTGTGTGTGTGTGTGTGTGTGTTTGTGTGTGCGCGTGCGTGCGTGCGTGTCTGCGCATGTACACTCACTTTCCAGTCATTGTTCCAGAGAGCATAGGTGGGGGTTGGAGAATAGTATGTTATTTATCATTATCTTCCATATGCTCGGAGCATTGACTAGAGTCACTGCATAACTGAGCCAATATTCACTGTAAAACACCCTACAAGCTTTCCAAATGACTGAATCATTTGCTGTAGTGTAACTTACAGAAGGAGAAGGAAAAAAAAGAGGAGGATAAATACATTGAGGGGGAGGAGAGAGACGGAGGAAAAGTGAATGAAACCTTAAGGTGCTTTTTGACAACAATTGTGTTCATGTTCCTTTCTGGTAAATACCAAGTCAAATTTTGTAAAAAGCCGTGCAGGCATTTCTTAAGGTTTGCAAAAACATTCTGTGTAGGGAGGATTTGCAACGGAAATATGTTTTGGTTGTTTGCATTTGAATCGTTACCTTTTAAAAAACATGTCTTGTATTGATGTTGAAATGTTATATAAACCACTCTTCCAAACATTTTGAACAGAATTTAGAATTAATCAGCATCATGAACTGTAAAATAGTGAAAATGAGAAATGGAAGAACATGGATTAACAAAAAGGCAGAATTAAAGATTAAGCGGAAATCAGGCGGATGGAGGTATGTTGGTTTAGCATATCAGAAAGCTTTTACCCACTAAAGTTTGTATGGGATTTAAGACACAGAGTAAAACAAGAACAAACTAGGACAAACCCTTTCTGAAAACATTGAACATAGAGAGATTTGCTTTATTTGTAAATCTTAAGATACAGTTAAGGCAGCAGTTATTTTGACTGTTTATATTTCGCGTTGAAGATGTTTTTCACAATTTATTTATTGGTAAGTATCAAATCAGTCCAAGAAGAGGCAGAGGTTTTAGGTGGTCTTTTGTTTCAGCTGTAACTAAAGCTGAGTAAACATTCAACAATGCACCACTGTCTTTGTTTATCCCTTCCACAAATCAAAACTATTTGTATTTGTTTTATTTCCCAAGATGTTCTTTTGTGAGCATATACGTTTCTTTCATGTCGGGTCTGAAAAACACAAACACAAACTGTAGGACAGATATTGAGGAACCACAGGGGGTCAGAAAATTCAGAAAGACATATCCAACAGAGAAAAATGTGGACTGTGGTTTGTGGTGGCCCCCTACCAACACTGACGCTTGTCACAGAAATGAATAAGTAAACAGCCTTCTGTTTTTATCGCTGCCCTCCATCATGAAACACAAACACTACATCGCCCACTGAAGGAGCCCTCTACTGTACGGTCCATCATGTGTTGCACCTAACTGCTGTTGAGCTGCGATAGCGTGCTGCTTTTTTAATGCATGTTGGTGCAAAAACTGCAGCAGATTTTAGTGTTTGAACTCCAACACTGCTACAGTGACTACAGTCACTTTGCCTGCCGTTTATAAAATCAACAAGCGTTTAGAAAGTTATTTTACGGGATTGAAAAAAGAAAATACTCCATGTGAGTGACAGAGTAGTAGTTTGTCACACAGATGTCTAACAGCTAAATGCAGCCATGCACACAGACATGCACACACACTCACTACACACACACTCAGCCAAACATCTGTCCCACAGAACTGAAGTGATGGATGCTCATTGACAAAGTGATTGATGCTGCTGTTGTCATCTTCTGACTCTCCCTCTCTCTCTCTCTGTCTCTTTGTCTCCCCCTTTCCCTCTCTCCCTCTCAGCGTTTTAAACAGTTCCATCAGCGAGGACAAACACTGGTCCAGATGCCCAGTAAATTTCACAACAGTTGGGCCTGTCAATGAGCGCATGCACGCACAAAAATACACAAACATGCAGCATAAATGAAAACGATGAAAAATAATCAAAACATCACGAGGAAGACAACAAACCCACATTTGTAAGTGAAGCTGTTAAGTGACAAGAAGCAGATGCTCAAAAAAGTATAATATAAGGTTTGGTATGTTTGTCGCACGCAGATTTTCAAAAATCTAGGGAATTATTTACTATAAAAAAACAAGTTTCATCAGGATATTGTTCAAATGCATCAAGAATCTGCTGTTTTCTGCAACAATAAGAGTGTTCCTTTATGACAATTAGAGCTCAGAATATGCTCATGCATTGAATTGAATGGAGACAGAACTTGAGAAATACGAAAGGAGTTACTGCTTATGGTCTTCTAAGGGTATTTTTATAAATCCTAACCCTTGCTTTTATATTATTAATTTATTTAAAATCTCATTTTCACAATCAAAATAAGACCAGATACATTCTGTGGATTATTTTGAAAAACAAAATGCCTTTTATCCAAATTAAGTGCGACCAAAGAACTTGAGCTGTCAAGTCCCAATTAGAAAAGCGTCTACGGAGCGCGCTGAATGCTAAATTAGCTGCTTTTATTTGTTTTAAGAGGTCTGACAATCATCGTGTTTCCAAAGCAACATGAGGCTTTGAAAAATATGATGATGAAGTTTCAAACAGGATAAATGGTCAGTGTCTGAATAGATGCATAAATATTTGAGCTGTCTGCGGATGACATTATTATCACGGGAGGTCTGGAGATTAGACATTACTAACTGTTGCATGACTGATCTCCTCTGGATGCTCCTGCTATGAAATCAAACACCAACTGTTTACTGAGTGAAATCCATGAATACTTTTATTGTATAACCAGATGATTTGCGTATTTATATAATTGTAAACATTACACCTAGACTATAGGAAACCGTGTGTCCAGGAGTGAGGCTTTCAAGGCCACTTTAAATACATTTGACCAGGTTTCTTTCACACAGCGGGTGATTGTACAGTAATGGCTTCAGAATTCCAGGAGTGATTGACATTACCAATGTGCAAGGGCTCAATATAATTGCTGACCTGCGCTGGTAATAAAGATGCCCTCTGGAAATGTTGTAAACCATAAAATCATTTAATGAAGCAAGGAGAGGAAATCTAAAACGGCAAATTCACAGACAACAGCGGCGAAAAGACTGAACACAGTGAGAAAAAAGAATGGAAAGAGAGTGGAAAGCAAAAGAGGACGGGGTACCTTTGTGGGAAAAGCTTTGATTGTAAGTTGAAGGATAATTAGAGAATAATGACAACAATAATGATACTATTTTGTTTGAGGCCAAAGCAATTATACATTCTTTGCATTAACAGAAAAGCGAACACTCTTCTTTTTGAAATTCACTGATTTCAATTTAGTATTTCCTATTTGAGGCCTCATTCATAATTATTTTAGTGATTCAGCTTATCTGTAACACATACTGTAGATAATTGCCAGGAGAGCCATCACTTGGCACCGCAGGAGGCGCTAATCACGAAGCCGTTGCTGATTGCTATAGGTCTTACTCAGCTAGTCACAGAAACACTGTCGACTACTCATTCATTTGACAAATCTGTAAATGGCTTTTTATCAAACACCACATAATTGTGATCTTGACACCACAGGGGGTACTACAGCATGCAGTACTTAAAGGAACATAATCAGAGTTTCTGTGTCTTTGTGTGTCACAACATAGCTGGAGACATTTGTGTGTGCACCTGCTTGTGTGTATGAAGGACGGGAGATGAAGGAGTGAGAAACAAGAAGAGATGAGAGGGTCAAGAGAAGAAAAGAGTGGGTTTTTCACAAAATGCCACAGGAATATTGTGCATCTCTTATCTGCGGCAGTCACACGAGCCTCCCTGTGGAATGAGGGGCTAATAGGTTGACTGGCTGAATGGATGAATGACTGGCTGGCTGGCTTACTGACTGACTGACTGACTAGAGTAGTGACTTTCCATCCATCCACCCGCCCCTCTCTCCCTGTCCCTCACTCTGTGTGTGTCTGTCTGGTTGTCAGGCCCATTAGCTCATTAGGCGGTGTGTGTGATTGGAATAAGAACTAAGCTAGCACAAATCTCTAGACTGTGTCTCACACACGCCAATCTTTTCTTTGTCTTTCTTTGTCAATGCTTGCCCTTTCTCAGCCTATTCCTATTTTTGCTCCCTCTTGTTGTCTCCTCCCCATTCATTGTTACTCTTCTGTATCTTCCTCCCTCTCTCACTTCCTATGTGTTTCTGACTCTGTCTCACACTACATCCTTGCTGTCTCTTTACTACCGCACCACCCTTTAAATACCACCATTACGGCTAATAAAACCTCCATAATTATCATCATAAAAGTGGACAAAAAGCTATATTGAGATATTAACCGCAGCATGTGGTGCACTTTTGTATCCATATTAGAGAGCAGTAGATGACTAGGTATATATTACACAGATTCATCTGTGATGCTCACTATGTTGGATTAAACTTTTATGAAGTTGCTTTTATTTTCTCCCAGAACTGAGACAAAAGTGCTTATGCAAGTCACATTAAGATGTTGTTCCCACAAGTGGATGCAGCTGGCAAAATTTTGGGGCAGCTTAATGCCAAGTAGGCATAAGTATCCAACTATACATTACTGTACAAACATCAAGCTATGGGCTACTACACACTATGGATTTTTAAAAAGGCTGCAAATGACTATGAACGGCTGCCAGTAAGCATCATGCTGAAAGCTATATAGAAGTACTGCTTCTTTCCTGTCTTCCATCCATTACAAAGTTAGTTTCCTTCATTCATGGAAGCTGTTTAAAGGGTTATTTTACTGATGGACAAATAGCCGTAAATAGTGTACAATAAGAACGACAAGGAGAGCGAGATGCAGCCCTCAGTGTTTCCTTTTAACGCTGATCTCTCACCCAAACCAACAGGAACAGCTTGAGTTCTCTCTTGTTTTTTTACTGAAGCTTTACCCGGGCGACTACTCTCAATGTTGTGATTCAAAGGTCACTGCTTTTAAAACACTGACCAAGCAGGAATGGTGTGTTAGTAATGCTACCATTGCGCTGACCTTGAGAGAGGGAGAAATATATTTTTGCATATGCTCGCTGGGGACAGAGCCACAACAGTGTGCAGTGTTGTATGGGGGGATAAAGTTTATCATATTGAGCCTGGCTAGTCTGAATTGTGCTGACGGCGTGTGAGCTGCACATGACACATACTTGATGTGACTACGGCATATGTTGCCAACATGTTGCTTTGGACATGTTGTAAGGGGGTACAGTGGATACAGTCATACCTCGCTTAGCTGTCTCATCTCCTTCCTCCTCCTCTTCCTCCTCCTCCTCCTCCTCGTGACTCTGATTATGTGTCGTTTTTCTCTCTCTCTCACTTTTGACTATTTCCATCTCCTTAGTATCTTTGTTTCCGTCTTGTGTTTACATCTCTCTTTTTATCCTTCTGTCTCTCCATCTCTCTCTTCCTCTCTGGCTGTGGGTTCCTATGGTGACAGGTCTCCGGTGCATTCTGTTCTGTTGCTATGGTTACTGACCTACAGTTGAAATCCTGCTCTCTGATCTTTGTGTCCCGTCATTAATGTAGAGAGAGAGAGAGTGTGTGTGTGTGTGTGTGTGTGTGTGTGTGTGTGTGTGTGTGTGTGTGTGTGTGTGTGTGTGTGTGTGTGTGTGTGTGTGTGTGTGTGTGTGTGTACGTTTCACTTGTACACAGTATGTAAAGTTATATAGAGGTAAATAGTGTACTGTAATTCTGAATTACAGCGATGTTTAATGTCTGTCCTTTCTTTGGAACTGAGCAGATAGAGTACAGTGTGGTTTTGCTGCCTGCAGGGGGAAATGAGGTTGACGAGAGCAGTGGGACTGACACCAAACAACAAAAGTTGAAAGCTGGAAAAACAGAAAGACTCTGAAGTACCTTGTAGAACGAAGTTGCGTGATCATTCAGTGTTGGTCACTCTGAGCAACCTCTCTCCAATTACAAACACTAATTTGGTTATATATAAATGCCTGAGCATAGTAAGTGTAAACCTGGGACTCAGCTAAAGCTAGTTAGTGTAGATGACTCAAACCAACAAAAAAACTGAAAATCAACACTCAGTAGCTAGAAGTGAGCTTTGGTAAATGGACTGCGTAGAAATGAGTCCGCTTTACCATGGTCTCAAGGCAAGAGAATGCTAACACACAGCTAAATAGCATCAACAACCAACTTTCCTCTTTGGAAAGCTCTTGGTGAAATGCCTAAGAATAAACCATTGACCGGAAATGCATGTTCCAAATATGCTAGGAAGAGTCTTTGCAGAGTTAAGCACTCTTGAGTTTGCAACTCTAGGCTAAACTTGACCAAAAAAACTAAGATAACTCAATATCAGAGTTCTGTCGGCCACTACCCTTTATTGAAATACAATTGGGACTATTTATTCATATATTGCACTACACTGAAAACGCACTACAAGTCTTATTTTCCTCTTTGATCCATTTAATTATATTTAAGCATATTTTTATCTTCGATTTTATTTCAGGCTACTCCCTGACTTTTTATGTGTTTTTATATTGCCTTTTTTCCTTTGCTTAATGCCTCTTCTTAATGCCTGCAAAGAGCTGAGGACTGCTTTGTTGCTGAAAGATGCTATAAAAAGAAACTTGCTTTGTAAACAAATACAGAATTGCAACGAATGCTTTTATGGAATTCAGACATCTTATAAAGAACGTTTCAAAGTATGAATTTGATTACTTCAGTGTTTAAGGTCAACCTCTGAATCAGGGCTCACACCTTTACAGGAAGGTCCCTTGAATGCCTTATTCTGCATACCCCTCCTATATATGCACACAGGCATTTCATCACAGAGTACAGGGTTGGCAGTGATGCAACTCCTCTGGTGAAATTTAGAATTCAGTGCCTTGTTCAAGGGCACTTTAGAATTGTTTTGTGATCAGACACCTTTCATTGCAGAATAAATCATACTTTCAACAACTTTTCTTCAGAAGGGAGAGAGCACAGGGCTAGTAGTCACTGCAGTGTCACCAACTATTTTGTGATTCAGGGCCTTGTTCAAGGGCACCAGCCAACCCCCAACCTACAGTATATTGTAACAGAGAGACCTGTTAAACCTGGTCAGTGAACTAGCTTTAACTTAACCACTGTACTTCCAGGGTTACTCTTTGTATCCAAGTGTGTAATCCTGCATTAAAAGCACAAGGTTACATTAGGGAAGTTATTCAGGTCACAGAGCACCCAATATCTTCAGAAAGCTAAGTAGGGATTGTGTTGAAATATTAAGGGATTAAATAAAAGGACCAGGAAGGAATTTTCTAATTTCATAGCAGAATAATAAATCAGCTGAAGTCAGAAAGTGCACTAACATGTTTAGGGTCTTTTGAATGTTTAGGATTTTACTAAATGTATTTTTATACTTTTACAGACCTTATTTATTTTTAGGACTTTACGGTATCCTCTCCATCCGTTGATGGAAATGTTATAATAAAAGTAAAGCCGGCAGAACATCTACTCAATGATCCGTGAGCTGAAATGTCTTGGTTGCTTCTATTTGCAAGGTCAAAATAACCTCGGCTTTAAGCCAAGATTGAAGTCCTTAAAGTCCAACATAAATACATGAAAATAATCAAATGTGAAAAATGTATAAATCTGTGATGCCTGAATATAATTTAATAGCTCATGAAGATTATATGCGATATCACCAAAAGCTCCAGAACAGCAACTAAAGGGAAATGATGGTGAGAAATGTAACTTTATCCACACTGAGAAAATGTGATCAGACACATGTTCAATGATCATCTATCATCCATGCAGAAAATGTCATATCCAAATTAGAAGAGTAATTACATCAGATAAGTAACAACATGATTAATGTTTCATCGTGAATGTGCCAGCGTTTTATTTGCAACGGCAAAGTAAATGTTATATTTAGGAGCTTAACTTTTTATGTGGTGAAGCAAAGCTAGGGGGTGTTACCTGATTTGTTTTACCGTTGGTGATTGACTATAATATTCAAGTTCTTTCTCTCTGGGTTAGTCCTTGTTGTCTCCAAAGTTAATTGGTTAACAAGACACTCAAGGCTGTAGAGGCGGGGTTTATGTCTGATATGCTAATTATCACCATGGAAACACAGTCACAGCAGGAAGCAAGAAGGCAGTGACTAATGGCCCACTCATCTGATATCCCATTTAATTTCTCCCTCCCTCTCTCTTTCTTTCTTTTTACAGTCCCTCTCTCTCTCATCTGAAATCCCACTCATCTCTCTGTGTTTCCATTCCTCCTGCTGTCATTCATTTCTGCCCTCTGTCTCTCCTTGTCCACTCTTTGCCTTTTTCTGCATGTTCTCTCTGGTTTTTTCCTTTTGTTCCTCTTATGTGAGATTTCACACTTGTAAAATTAAGGTCGCATTGCTAAAAAAATAAGTACATTTGAATTTGAATTTATAGTAAGGCAAAGGCAGTGCTAAAGAAGACAGGACAAGATTTGACAATGACACGCAAGTGGAACAACAATTAACAATATTTAGAAAGCAATCTCCCAGTAAACACTAATCCCTTACTCTATTTTCAACCACAACTTAACTGGATGACTCATGCATTCAGACACATGTTAGTATCCCTGTCGACATGAAGTGACAAGACCCTCACAGAGCACCCTTTAAAGTATGAAGAAAAACACACAGTTGTTCCCCCCATATAACCGTATTTGCCTGCGTCTCTTTCTAAATTTCCCTCACTGTCTTTATGACTCATAGCATTTCTTGACAACTCTGTCAACACAAGAAGATAAGAGACCACTAGTTAATTACTAGTCTGTGAAACACAAAGAGAGGAGACACGGCGTCTTTCATATCCAAAAGATGTGAGAGAAAAAAACTGTGAGACGAACTGTGTTTGATGTTAATGGCACACGATGATCGGGAAGTCTTAATGAACAGTGTAGATAACTTAGTTATTAACAGCGGTTCCACCACGACAAATGACGCTAATGGGAAAATCAAACCAGCAGGGAACCCACACTCCTCAGTCTACTCCCATCCACATGATTTGACATCGACTATTATGACAATGGTTTATATTTGTTTTTATTTTTGATAAAAGCAACAGGTGGGGCCCATGATTGAACAAATTGCTGAAGTTGATCAAAACCATGAATTTAACGAAACCTGCTCTCCTCCAACTCTGCCTCTCCAATAATAAAATCCACCATTTAGTTCTATGTGCATTGTAGCGAGAGTTTCTGTAGGCACAGTCATTGTTATGGCAGATTAGGGTTTGGTTTTACTGGACATCAGTTCGGGTTTTCTGTGCAATTTCTGAGGCTTATGCTGTTGTGCATCTGACTATTTTTGTATTTGAGGAGTCAAGCAGCATATCATGTCTAGGTTTCTCCTAGAACTGGGAAAACACTGAAATTAAGAGCACAGCCGGGAGCAAAGGTCATGAAACAATGAGCTAATTTGTGAGATCCAGCCTGTTTGTCTGTTGTAGAGTCTTGTCTCTCAGGTCAGTCAAGAGGCTGTGAAGCAACATAGCTTGTTCCCGCTCACATGATATATTCATAATGTAACTGACATGTTTGGTTTGCTAAAATTCATATCACTCGTTCACACCTCTTGATTCTCTTCAATAAGGAATAACACCAGTAAAAGAGAACAGGAACACAATTTAAAATACGTTCAACGCGACTGTGCTGAATCTTATAGCGAAGGAATATAATGGGAAATGAAATGTCTGTTGAGAACCTGTAACGGAGAGTTAAGATACAGATGCTTTTGGAAGTGAAACTCAAATAAGGGTAACTTATAGTGTTCCAAATGTTATGATTAGTTGCAGAAATACTGTGGTGTGTACTGATATGGATGACCCATAAAGAGTCATGTACAAAGCTGATCCTGCCACATCCCAAAGCTTTAGTAGTTTTGATCAAATCAGAAGATACAGATAGCACAATATTCATGGTGCTCTTGTAAAGGGAAGCGATTGTGAGGATATAACTACTAAATGTTTAGATTTTCATTATTATGTTTGGTTATCAGGGTTCAAAATGCATGTTTTCCTTGTTTGTGAAGGGTCCCTGTTCAACAACTGAAATCACAAACAAAGGCTATAGTAAAGTCCATAAACCCAACATCAACAACTAGAGTCCAGAGCAGCGTTTGTTCTTGTATTAGCTGATTGACATTGACCACTTCATGCATGCTTCACAATCACTGGCTCATCATGATCTAGCTGAATAATAACATCCAATCATAATCATGCAGGTGTATAGAATGGCCATCTATCCCGTTGTTCTAAATGTTATTCTTTTGTTCACATTTGCTGCCTTCCTCCTTCACAACCTTTGCTTTATGTGCCACATGTTTTATTTTTTCATTTGCCTAAGATTCAATGTTTGTGTGTTTATTTACAGATTAGGTTTACCCTGCAAAAAAAACCTATTTGCTGCTCATATTTTAAAGAGCTACGCCAAAAAGCTGATCCACCAAATCTTATTTTATCGCTATATTCTATACACAGTAAGTTCCTTTGTGGGTCTCTGACTAAAGTGTTGAGATATTAAGGGGACTTTAAAAGCTCTGTTGATTCTTTTGTGTTATTCTGTATTTTCCGCTGCAGACAGATGGTCTCCTTCAGCTTTGTTATGGAGCAGATGTCCAGAGCAGCGGCAGTCACAGAGACAGTGTGACCTACCTTTAGATCCACAGATGCCCCACACTGCACATGCACTGCACTGACCTGTCACAAGTGTTGTGGTTTGTACAAGACCTGTGTTAAATTAACCCCTAACCGAGCTGAGAAGAAGGAATTCAAATACAAAATCTATCAGAGCTGTAGCATGTAGAAAGGAAATGTGCAAGTGAAAGCAGAACAATTCCTGAAAAGGATGTCGAACATCCAAGGATTTTTTCTTAATCAATAATTTTTTTTTGAAAGAACCCAATTTTCTAGGTTAATACCGCCATGAGAGTGAGGACAAAAAAATGAGGCTAGGAAAGGTAGAGGGTATGTTGTGGAGAGAAATGTCCTGCTGGTGCATCCTTTATTGCAGCTTCCCGAGGTTAATTGTCCTCTGAGGAGTTCCACATGCCTTGCTGATATTCTGAGTCATAGTGAGTACAGGTTTTTCAAGAGATACCTAGTTCCTTTTTCCGCCTTACGAGTAGCGAAACATACTAACAATTGTTGTTAAATTTAGAGTAACAGATGTACACATGGCATTACAGGCCATAGACAATTTAAATGTCAGCACTAAAAACAAACAATTAGTGTCAAGGATATATTGATAACATTTTCTCTTGAGCGGTTATTTTCTATGGTTCACTAGATTGCTAACTAGGGCTCTATACTGACACAGTCCATTAAAAAATGCAGGTTTTGCAGCAAACTGACAAACATGGTGTATTGAAGTAAGCACAATGTAAAGGGCAGGGCGAATGAGTCATCTAGAAGCTAAATGTTATGAATGTTATCAATTGCACCTTCAATGCCCAAACTAATCTTCAGCTTAATTGAAAAAGCACAGTAGATCTTTAGACCCTCACGGCCTCAGCCCCTTCACCCATACAACACAGTCCATAAGAGAGCTGTTTTCTGTGTTAGGTCTGTATCACTACATGTATTGCTTAAATGAACTTAACGACTCTAGAGAGAGCAGTTGCAAGGTGTAGTTTTAAGGCTGTTCGAATTGCCTGCGAGGTGAGTCTACAGAAACTTTTTATATGAATACACATCCTAATGTATGTTGGTTCTTTTCAAGACATTTTCTCTCAAGATGTCTTTTCTTTCTGAAATTCCATTGTAAAATGACCTTGAGCAAAGGAATGAGATTTTCGGCATACTTGGCCAAAAAGTCAGCCTGATTCCCGGTTAAATTAGCCATGACAGAGCTTTATTTCAGTTCCATCAGGCTTATTAGAATTTGTTAAACAACAAGCAGTGACAGTGATGTAGAGGCAAAAAATCCCACAAACCCTTTCTGGATCAGAAAATCTGCAGCAGGCTTTGACATTTTGGTGAATGACGTGGTCATCATCATACTGCATGCAATATTGACTGTGGTCCTCCATCACTCAGTCTGTGTTGGGAATCAGAGCAGGGCTTTGGTATTAGTATTTCCATTGCTCCACCATCTGCCACGGCTAAAAATCTCAAGTTTCTTATCTGCTGGAACAATGGTGCCCTCTCTCTGTTTTTATTGTAAAGCAGTTTTCCTATCCTTCCTTTAAGCAACACAACGCATTCGTAGGTAATTCTTTTGGACTCCTACTTCAAAATAATAAAAATAGTAGATGCAAAGAGAGTAAAAAAGTACATTAAGGTGAGTGTAATGAAAGGGTTGGCAACAAGAGCAGTACTTTTCAAACCCAAAGGAAAAAAGAGATTACTGTCTCCTCCCTCTTCTTCCTCTGTTGTTCACTGCTTATCTTTCTCTTCCCTCCATCCATCTTTGCCTCTCCTTCTCTCTCTCTGTGCCCTCGGCAATATCGTGATAATAAAAGCTAAAGAATACCTTCGAGTTTCGACTTCCTCTATTTCTCTTTGCCCCCTTTGGCCTGCCATTATATCACACACCCACCCACACACGCATACACCACACACAAACACACACACACACAAACACTGACGTACAGTATACGCACACACTAGTATATCAAGTTGTGACTGAATTACATTTTGAGTGATAGTGCTCTTGAGGGCAAAGCAATGATAACTCACCTGTATGTGTGTGCGGATGAGAGTGTACCTTTAGTTAGGTAGGTACAAGGTTGCAGGATTTAGTCGTGTGTGTGTGTGTGTGTGTGTGTGTGTGTGTGTGTGTGTGTGTGTGTGTGTGTGTGTGTGTGTGTGTGTCCATCGCCTAGGGCTATAATAATAAAAGGGATAGCTAACCTGAAAGAGTTGGCCTTTGCTGCAATGTTAGAGCTGCCAAGCTCTGCTAGCACAGCCAATACAGACAAAATTCTGACAGTGCAGAGATAAAGCTTTCTCTGTTTGGTCCAAATGTGTTTCTTCTGTCTCTCTCATGGAAACACACACAATATATACTCCTGAACAGACAAAACCCAACAAGAAAGCAGTTATGGATACATATTTATGTTAAACTATTTGACCTTCAGTTGAATGTGGTGTGTATCTGTGCATCTTTTATAAAGAGGGATGAACGAATGTGTTGCCCATAGTTACCCGCCACATTGAGATAAAGCTTTATATGGTAATTTACAGAGAAAAGGTGTCTCACAAGAACACCAAAAAGACAATATTTCTTATTTAAAATAATTTCAGTTGTATTTTAAGGATTTTTTTAACAGACATGTTTTTCTGCTGGTAAAAGTTTGACGCAGGATACTACTAGTTTTTTTTGTTGGTATTTTCGCAAAATAAAAAACGTTTAGCATTTGAAAAAAGAGCAGAGCAGTTTAAGATTTTCCTGGATTTCACATCCCTAGTTATCTAAAAGTTGCTCCAAAAAGACAGTGTTTAGGCTGTGTTTCAGTAAACAGCATCTTTGTGTGGTGAGCACAGCTCAGAATATGCTTCCAGTTAATGCTTGCACAGCATGCAGATGCAGCTTTTATAGAGAAGCTTGGGTTTGTCTTGTTTTATAAGACAAATAACCAACTTTTGCCCTACATCGTTTACAGTATCAAAAGAGAATTAAATTAAATTGTACATAGACGCAAAGAAGTTAGACTAAACTGAAAGAGTTCAATGTTTTAAAAACCATAACCTGCCATAAATGTATTTCACAGAGATTAATGACAAAGCTCCAGGCTATTTCTTCACATTCTCAAAGACTGAAAGGACCTGGTCCATGAAAACTGCCTCAAAGTGAGCAGACTGGCCCCTGCCCCCTCTGAACGGCCCCTGACTGCACATCAGGGCAGACCGTTTACAGCCAGACGACTTAAGAGGTGAGGGCAAAGGTATGTGCTCTTATTAAGCACCACAGACAACATTTTTCCACCTTCTCCCAGCATTGTGTGGGCATGAAAGGGAGAAATAACTGAAGCTTTTAAGTATGTTTATGCAGGTAGCTCCACAGTTATACAAACTTTACAAGCTCCAGAAGCTGTAGCACGGAGTACAGCCATATTCAAGTACTGCTTACAGTAACAACATTTAAACAAGAACGGAAAGAAAGTGGAGCAGAGCTGCTGCTGATGTACAATGGTGATTTATCATAAAACTGCAGATTTATATTTTAAAAAGTAAATAAATCATAGCATGAAAAAGAGGTATGATTTATGCCACTCCACACACACACACACACACACACACACTCTTGTGCAGTTAGGTTTCATTATGTGAGTAAATGATTCTGTCACCAAGCCTCATATCTCAGTGTCTTTTGATATACTGACAAGAATGTAATTAACACACACACACACACACACACACACACACACACACACACACACACACACACACACACACACACACACACACACACACACACACACACACACACACACACACACACACACACACACACACACACACACACACACACACACACACACACACACACACACACACACACACACACACACACACACACACACACACACACACACACACAAAGCTGAACAAGCGACCCAAACCTTTGAAAGTAGATCTCTGTTCTATTTCCACACACACACTCACAAATATGTTTGCTTTTATTTGATGTTGTAATTAGGCAATGGCTTTCTGAACCCTTAATCCTAATGGCAGCCAACAACACACGACACCGGAAACATATTGATCCCTGACAAAAGCATTAAAGTCTGTTGCAAGTAATAAGAGGGATATTGTCTTTGTACCTCATCCATAAAAGGCATGTGCCACACACACACACACACACACACACACACACACACACACACACACACACACACACACACACACACACACACACACACACACACACACACACACACACACACACACACACACACACACACACACACACACACACACACACACACACACCTAGAGTCCTTCAAATTAAATCCTGTGTATTGTTATTCAATGCATACTTTTAAGCCAGCAGGAAAACAAACAGATACAAAGGCTGTTGACAATCCCAGAGGAGCATGATTGATCGGTAAAATAATTTGCTGAAATTGATCTGTGAGTTAATAAAGTGGTTTCTTCACTGATGATTATTAGTGACGGCGACCTTTTGTTCAAGTTCAATATAGAGGTTTAAGTGTGACCTTACAACATGAAAAAGCAGGATTGATTCTAAAAAATTCAATGTGAATTAGTTTGATGTTGGGCAACAAAAAACAAGACTGATAATTGTACGCTCGGAGATGCAAAGATATGACAAAAACAAGTTCAAAACCTGGTGTCACTTGTCATTTACAATTCTGTCAGTAGTATAACTACTGAAAACAGGTGCTGTGGTGTTCACACAGTGGAGTGTAAAAACGAGGAAAACAAAACAAATCAAATAAAGAGGGATGTGAGCTTGTGGGGTGGATGTCACTAACAGTTTAACTGAAGAGAAATAGTGGCAAATGTTACACAATTTATGTTAATCATAGTATATGACGCATATTCTGTTCAACTGGCATTAATGTGCATTTAATTATATCTTTTGAGTGGCACTGTAGTCACTCAGATTTGAATTCATTTAAATGCAGATGTTTTGGTCAAAATATGTGCAACTAGAAACTGAATATGATCTACTTATTTTGAATTGCCCAACCTTAATGATTGCATTAAAAAAAGGAATCTGAATTGAATAACTTGAAATTGAATGTAATGTTATCGATTAAATGCAGTTGCTCAGAAAATGTCCCAAAAAATATAATCCACACTGAAGTTGGTCTTTTTTCATACTTCCATTCTGAGAATTAAAATCCAGTTGTGCAATTGAATTTCGACTAATGAAATGATACACATTTTCTTGTTTCTTCCACTTTTGAATTAACAAACCATTAAGAAGTACTTTCATCGGAGTGCTGTAATTCTCCAACCAATTGCTCTTCCTAAATGAGCGGATGTGTGCGTCAGTAAATTGAAATTGAATGAGAAAAACTGAATTTTCAGGATCAAATTTTTTATTTTTTTCAAGTTTATAGGAATTCAGTTACAAACTATGACCGTACAATACATTTAAAATCAAACAACTCAGATTCAGTTATTCAAGCTAAAAAATACAACTTATATGATGTGATTGTAATTCAGGTAATTCAAGAATTATTTTGCCAAGCTATTCAAATGTTAATGATTCCAATTCAGTTTCTAGAGACACACATCTCTTTTCATATGAAATCCAGAGCATTAGCATGAAGCATTTCACAGAAGGAGATGGTCATGGTTGGAGTACATGACAATCTCATTCTGGATCTAAAATGTACAAAAACAAGCAGGAATTATAGTGATTTGCTGTGCAGATAAAATAAATATGGTCAGATGTGTCATCAAGGTGCTCAACAAGGAAGACAGGTGTTTACCGCAGCAGCTCTCTCATGTGGGAAGCGTCTTTCTGCCATGGTTGCGCTACAGTGGACGTCTTTGACGGCACGTTAAATGCTGTCAGAGAGTGAATATGTTCAATCTTCCAGGAAGATAATAGCTGCAGCCACGGGGGAAAAAGGGAAATTGGTTTGATATGCCTTAAAAACGATGTAAACCGAATGCCGTAGCAACGCCAGACACTAAATTTCAATCTAACTAAACACAGTGGGACATTCATCGCTGCCAAAGACAGGATTTTTCCATCATAAAACTCTGGGAAATGGACCTTCTTGTAAAAAAGGTGCTGTATCCATGCCTCCCAATAAAATACAGTCTACACTTGTAGAATGTATGCCAAGGCTCAGTGAAGGTGCTCTGGTGGCACCTCATGCTATAAAACCCCTTCATGCTGACATTTCCTATATGTTAGTACTTTATTTTATCAAACACAAGGCATGAGGTTTGTTGTTTTTTCTCCCCACATTTTCCCCCACAACCTCCATTGTCTTGTTGAAGTGCATGCAACAGGGTCACAGAAAATCTTGTACAGAGCATGTTACTTGTTGTTTCACTCCCTGAAATATATACTCAACCAAGATGTGTACGCGCTAATAATGCCACTAGCAAGCAAGAGTATTCGACAGGTAGATTGGTGTTTATCCTCTTTAGATTAGGCCTGAAAACAGATTGTAGACAAGGGAGCCTTGAAGAAAAAAATAAGGCAAATGAGCGCGGTGGTAGGCAGGTAACAAACTGTATTTTCCTTCGAAAACCATCTGTTAGAGGAACTAGAGTATGTGAGGATCTGTGCTTAGCAAGGGAAAAGAGGGCAGGTGAGCTGATGCACGAGCTGAGCAGGGATGTATGCTATCAGTGCGGGCATCCTCCCCTCTCATAAGCCCTAAAAATCACCCCGAGTACTGAAATAGAGAAGATACAAACCCACAGAGGGAGAAAGACAGAGAGACAATCCTGTGTTCCAGTAATTAGTCTGTAGAAAGTGAGCTGTACTATAATTCGGTCAGTCAGATGGATGTCTGCCTTCCAGACATTAGGTTTAGCCATTATCTGCACTCATTCCTCCACTGTCCATCTATCCATCTCTCCCTCTCACTCTCCCCTCGCTACCAAATTCATCCTTGTACCCTGTCCCACCATCCATCCATTCTCCCTCTTTTTTCTCCCCCGTGTCCTCTCGCCACTCCTCCACACATTAGACCTATCTCATCATTTATGCTCAGATCTTCCACTCCTGTCTCTCTGCTCCTTTCTGTCTCCGAGCATCACATCTAACCATATTTTAAACTCATCCCTCCAGTCCTCTCTATCAACACATCCATCTCTCCCTGTCTCTCCTCTTCTCCCCTCTCCTGCAGACATTAGATCAAGCCCATTACCTGCGGTGCATACAGTACACTCACAGGAATCAGTTTATTTGTCACGGACAGGACATGTGCAGGAATCTGTCCTTGTGACACTGATGGAGAGCTCTTAGCCTCAGTGTCTCATGGCCTACACTAGCATTCACATCCAACAGGTCACTACAGGACACACAATTACCCACAAATAACTCAACAAACACGCCACTATCGGTGTCTTCGTGCCGCAAGGTATGCAGATAGGGCCGTCCCTCTACTCATGTCCATTTACTGCTCTATCCCTCTGTCTTATCTTTGTAACCTCTCCTCCCTCCAGACATTAGACAGATCCCATTATGTATACTTATTGCTCCACTCCACTGCATTACCATCCCTATGTCTGTCTGTCTCTCGTCCTGACATGAGATCTGAGCCCATAATCTGCACTCATCCTATGTCCTTCCATCCCTCCCTCAATGCTGGCTTCGGCTCACATTACCTGTTGTCTCTCCCCTCTTCTTCCCTCTCTTTCCCTCTTCCCTCCTTTCTCTCTGCCAGATATTATGTCTAGCCATTATCTACACTCATCCCGCTGCTCCAGTCCATCCATCTATCCTCTTTCACTTCCCTCTCCACCTCTACGTCTCTCACCTCCAGATAGTCACCTATTATCTGCACCACTCCCTCCATCCATCCTTTTCCTCTCACACATGCACACTCTCGCTCGGCAAGATCAGACGCACATTCACACACCGTCGTTTATCTGGACAGACCATCTTAACAGTCAGCAGTGAAACCAGGATGTAGAACGGTTTAAAAGGCGTGGGCAATCTAAGACCTCCAAAGCAACACTAATTTAAAACTCTGATAAAAAGAGTTTTATGTGCGTGTGGATATCTAGTGGCCGCATTAAAAAAAATCTATTAGAAAACTTATGGCATTTTTGGGAAATTGCAGTAGTTAAATAACTGACTTTGTAGTGAACGAGCTAAAAAAGTATAGTAATTTTTTGGCTGGTAAATTTCAATCTGTAGTAAAAGCCAGGTTGAAAATTAAATGCAAACTCTAAATAAGGGTAAATGTAGTGGTGCCTATTTATGCCTCATTGTAACGCTGTATATATCGCCTTCTCCTGCTCTGTAGCTTGCATGGTCTTTTTTTAATTTCCCCCATTCATCGCCATCTCTCTCCTCTATTCTTTCCCCATGCCCTCCCATCCATCCTCCCCCTCTTGACTCTGCCCTCTCACCTTTCTTTTTCTCTCCTCCTCTCCTTCCTTCTCTCTCCTGACCCTGCTGTACGCATCCATCTGATTCTCTCACTCTACACATCCATCAATCTTTTTCCCTGCCTTCTTTCTCTCCTCTCGTCTCAAACCTTTTATCCTCCTTGCTCCTGTCCTACATTTATCGGCTTCATTCTTCCGGCTTTCACTCTGCCCACAAATCTGAAGTATATCCCTCTTCCTGTTTTCCCACTCCTCCTTTTCTATTGTCTCCTCTTCTCCTCTCTCTCTCCTTTTCTCCTCCAGGTCTCTTCTGAATTTGACAAGCCACTTCTCTGCTTGCTCGGCTGCTCTCCTTCTTATCTCTTGTTCCCCTTCTTCCACAACCAATTCGTCTCTCCTCACCACTATTGCTTTCATTCTTGCAGTGCATCCCCTCCTCAGGACACTGTTAGCAGTTTCGCTGAAGAGGAAAACAGGATTTTGGCCATACAAGTTTGATCTGTCATGCTCATGTAAGATATAAATTTGCATGCCTGCACGTGCAAAGACCCTTTGATTAGGAATATCTAGGAATTCAGGGGTTCCTTTTTGTTCTCCTTTGTATGCCTGAAACACTGCGGCTGACATGGGCTCAAAACATTTCCATGAGGAGAAAAGCTACAGAAGTGATGCAAATATAAAAGCACAAATGTGCCAAAACACATGCAAATGAAGAATTATCTTACTAGAAGCGCTGCATAAACAAAATGCTGCAAATAAAAAAGCTTCAAAAAGCACAAACAACGGAAACCAGGGGGCACTTAAAAGTGATGCCCGTTTGGGGATTATAAAGTTGGCCAAACTGCAGCGCGTTTCTCCTAATGGAAACATTTTGGGCTGTTGTAGCGAATATGCACCTGTCGGCCACCACACTGTACAGTTGAAATCAAATAGAAATGCATATGTAGTGTGAGAGTTATTAATTAATCCCAATAGGGTATCATTATGTTTCTGTTTGAGTGATTCTAGAGTCTACTGATACTGAATGAACCATCAACACATGAACTGAGCAACAGGCCCAATGGTCTGCCGTCAACGTTGAACACTTTGTATGGTCTTCCTAAGCAGCGCTTTGAAACATCTCACAATTCTGCTTTTTGTTCTGAGAGAGAAAATGTCATTATCTGCATTACCTCAAGACGTCTTTTACCAGGAAGAGGTTTTAAGGCTTAGTAAAAAGAAACCAATTATGCTGTTCATGCAGAACACAAAGTTGTCTTTCTCACAAACATGCTCTACATGTAAATGTACAGTAACCTACATGAATGCACAAAAAAACACAGAGACAGACTTACAATGTTGAGAATCCAGAGAAAACTAAACATCTGCTCCCCATAAATACACCAAAGTAAATCATGTCATCAAGTTTAATATCTGTGCTAAAATGTTACTCGCACATTTGATTCTGTTACATAACGAAAATGGAAAACTACAAGAAGCTTAGGTTAAACTGAGGATACTTTTTACAGAAATAAACAGTGCGCTGGGACTGTACAGACAACATTCTTTATTAGTATTCGACTGCTCTGATGTGATTTACATGGATGCAGCAGCCCCACACTCTCGGGCCCTCTACGCTATTTATCACAATGCGCTTAGATTCATTACAGGTGACAGTTTGAGAGCACATCATTGTATCCTCTGTGAGAACAGAAACCATTGCCTCTTGTTTACTGACAAAGCCATATTTCACAAAACTTCATTTAAACATTTAAAGTTAAAGATTCTGAATGATAATACACTATATTTAATAAAAGGATCAATCCAGCATGTGCGTGCTTAGGTAGGACAGCCTACCATAACATATCAAAAGACCCGGCTGGGTCTTAAATTGGACACACACTTGTATCTATGAATGTACCTGTATCTCATATGTTATGCATGGTCACACACACTAGGTGGTCCACTACATAATGAATTACCATATGATTTAACATAAGAAAACACAACCTTTACAGTATGCTCTGCACTATAAATAAATAGACCACATACTGTGCAGAAGTGTTACTATGTGTGTGTCAGCCTTATTGTGTGTACACAGACATTTATCATAATCTGTATGCTTGTTTTTTTTTTTTTTTTTAAGAAAGGCAAAGAGAAAACAGTTCCAGTGCATTTTATCAGCTTCTTAAAAAGTATTTGCCGTCCATCCTTTTCTTGATGCACTATATTTTTTTGTATTTGTTCCACATGATAAAAGTCCAACGCAAAATCTGTAAATCTAGATCAAAATTCTGTTGTTTTCTATCACGACACAGTGTTCAGGCTGTCTCTGCCTAGCACTTTCCCTATGAATGTGATGATGTACTATGTGCCCCATAGTGACCCTGAGCAGCAAAAAGCAGGTATAGGAGGGTGATGGATGGATGTACAACCTGTGTGGATGTCTGCAGTATGGACAGCAGATGGAAAGATGAAATATTTCTGGTTACAAGGAGCAGCACTTCTGCCCCTCAAGTACCCGGAGAGGACTTCTGGATCTATGATTTCATTTTGCTTGAAATTTGAATGCTCGCAGGACTTTTATTTATTACGTTTTGGATGTAAGTGGCCCTGACCATATTGAAAAATAGAATAGCTTGTCTCCCCTTCTTTTATTCCTCCTACTTTAATCTTGTCCTTTCACTGTCCCTCCGCTGCCCGATCTGATACCACATAGCTTCTACCTCCTCTCCTGTATCCAGGATAAGAGATGATAAGTTTAAGGTAGTTTTTTGTTGTTTTTTACTCACTGAGACAGAACTAAGTACTTGGACGAAGCGATGTGAGCGATTAGGTGATTAGTATGTGCATTTGCGTGTGTGTGTATATATTGTGTTTGTATATTGTGAACTGATTCAGGATGGCAGATCGCAGCTGGCAGCCTGACGGTGATGTACACTCACGCACACATAGACACACACATGGGTGTGTGTGTGTGTGTGGGGGGGGGGGGGGGGTTCCAACAAGCAAATTCCACTTAACAACAGAGTTAGTACAGCTCACATTCATTTGCAACTGATGTAATGGAGAATATACTTTAAGTAACAGATGCTGTATATGCTATCAGCCATAACTATGTAAGAATTGTTCCTTAGCAATGTCCATGATGAATCTCCATCTGTGATACACATGAAAACATGATTTATGTTCAATTATGTTTAGACCGTAACAGTACAAGTGTGTCCCATACCCATGAATAAATTAAGACTATAACAGACAGACTCCTGGTTCCTATCTACCAAGAGATTAACAAAGTAAGCATTAAGATATCAGGAAGAAAAATAAATATCAGGTTGGACTTTAATTAAAAACAGGAGGCTATGGTTTAAGGCCCCTCAGTATTATCATGTTGCAATGGGATGGCCACGCCGTTAGTACACTGTATGCTTACCCAAAAAACCCACAGTGATATGAAGCACCATTGAGGATGCAAACCCTTGTTGCTTATGTCACAGTACTGCATTTTGTACGGTTACGGTCCACCCCATATACTTCCAATACACATAGCGATTTGACTCCTTCAATAAATGTTTCCTGAGAACATCCAGGTGGCGATAACGTCTGCCACTACAACATAACTGTGAAACCAATTAGGCACTCCAGAGAGGTATTTGCTAGGAGTTTACTGAACATGTGTTTGACTTTTGCCTATTGTCTTTAATGCCCAGAAAATGCTGAATGGAGCACAAGCCAGCCCATTAAGAAAAGTGTACATGATGCGTAGTAGAATTCACTGTGAGTAATATGGATTCCCAGATCACAATAACGCACCTCTGCACAAACCGCTCCAAACAGTTTTGTCTAAACTGGCCACAACTAGTTCCTGTCACAAAGGAACGACAATACGTCCTTGGTGGAGGGGATAATACCACAGAAGAATAAAAACATTTGAATGTTGAAGCTATGAATGCTCACTCCAAATGATTCACACATTCACATTGTCATTATCTGCCTGGCAATTGTCAAATATTCCCTTTCTTCCTTTTCTTTTGTTTTCATGGATAAACTAACAGGTAACACGCAAAAGGTTGTGGGGTTTCATAAGTCTGACTCAGAAAACTGCAGCTGGTAAAAACAAAAAAGCACTGATGATAAGTTTCATGCTTTAATTTTGTAAGATTGTTTCAGATTTAGTCACACTTGACGCCCACACACAGATGCGCACACACACACACAGGATGAATTACATTTCCATGTTGTACTCCTTCAACTTACATTTATATTTCAGATTCCAGGAGCTGAAGTTTGCAGTAACAGTAAGCCAAAAAGCATCACCATTTATATTAAACCTGTTAAAGTCAATAAGCCTGAAAGTACATACTGTACTGTACTGTGTGTGCGTGTGTGTCAGACCACGGACAACGTATCATCTCACTGGAAACCAGTGCCGAGTCAGATGATCAGCGTATTCGTGCTCTGGAGGCGAGGTTGGTAACTTTGGCCGATAGCAACAGCAAGCTACTAGGGAAGACGTCGGACCTGGAAAGCCGGAGCCGCAAGAATAATATCCGAATCATCGGCCTCCCAGAATCAATCGAGGGGCCCACACCCCTTGTTCTGTTCTAAAAGTTCACTCAATACAGTAATGGTAAACAAATGTTTAATACCTTACTTGGGTTATTAGTTAACTTTGTAATATTCCACATATTACACAGAATGTTTTATTGTTATATACTCCACTTTATATTGGAAGGGTACATTGACGTACTTTGTTAAAGGTTCAAAGGGTTATGTAAAACATATTATGACACTTGTTGAGTTATGGGCTCTGAGATGACTTCTTGAGGTAAGATGCTTCAGAAAGGGAAGTATGAGCAAGTTAGTTTAGATGACATTTCTAGGGGCTGGGAGGGTTATGAAAGGGGACAAAGGCAGGAGTCCAGGTCTCCTCACAGATGGGGTGGGGGGGTTAGGGAATGGGTTGGTAAAGAGACCTTTTTTGTCTGCTTTTTGTGGTTTGTTAAGTTTTTGTTACCATTTGTTATGATTTCACTCTTCTTCTGCTGCCTGCGTCCTACCATCCGCTGTAACATGAATGGCTCATTAGATGGAGGGACCAACGGTGGGCAAATGGTAAGGTTCACCTCTTTAAACACGGGGGGCTTGAATGCCGCATTAAAACTAACAAAGATTATGACTCATATCAAAAATCTGAACGCCGACGTCATACTTCTTCAGGAGACACACCTTCTAAGGTCTGAGCATGGGAAGTTGAGCCGACCATGGAAAGGACAAATCTTCCACTCCCAATTTAATTGTAAAACAAGAGGTACAGCCATATTAATTTTAAAAAACGTTCAATTTGCCTCCAGTAAAATTATCAGATCCAGAAGGACGTTATACAATTGTCTACGGTATATTATACCAGAAGCCTGTAGTCTTAGCATCGATCTAGGCCCCTAATTGGGATGACCACAGCTTCTTCAATTCAGTATTATCCCTAATCCCCAATCCGGACACCCATACTCTGATTCTTGGTGGGGATTTGAATTGTGTCATTGACCCAGTTCTCGACAGATCGAGCTCCCGAATTATTCCGCCTTCAAAGATGTCTCAAACTTTGTCCACCTTCATGGACCAGTTTGGCTACATTGATCCCTGGAGATTCATGTACCCATCTTCTCGTCAATATTCCTTTTTCTCACACGCCCACCGCTCTTTTTCCCGTATTGATTACTTCCTAGTGGATAAAAATCTTATCTCCTCACTTACTTATGTACAATATTTACCCATAACAGTTTCAGATCACTCAGCTGTAGTACTAGATCTTTGTTTTGACCTAAAACCCAAACATTTTAGGTTTTGGCGTCTCGATCCTCTTTTACTTAAAGAAGGAAAATGTTGTAATTACATTTCTGACTCAATCACAGTCTTTTGCGACACCAACAAAAATAAAGAGACCTCCCCGTCATTGCTATGGGATACCCTGAAGGCTTTTCTCAGAGGCAAGATCATTTCATACGCATCCTATGCTAATAAACAACGCAGAATGCGTAAGGAAGAACTAGGAAAATTAATCGCAGACTTGGACAGATCGTTAGCAGTAACAAATACCTCGACTTGTATAAAGAGAGACCTTGACTTAAGACAGAACTCGACTTACTCCTTTCAGCAGAAGCTGAACGACTACTTCTCCGTTCCTATGGATCGCTATATGAACACGGTGACAAGGCTGGGCGCCTCCTCGCTCATCAGCTAAAAGCTAGACAAGCAGCCAACCAAATTATCCAAATTAGACATGAATCAGGCACAGTAGTGACCAACCCAATCAAAATTAATACCTCATTTAATTCATTTTTATCATCAATTGTACAAATCTGAATCCCCGGACGATGAAACCCAAATGGACGCCTTCTTTCAAAAACTAGACGTACCAAGAGTTTCAGCCGATGACAATCAGACGCTGGATGCTCCGTTAACACTTCCTGAGATAAAAGAAGCAATAAGCTCGATGAATAGTGGCAAATCACCGGGCCCTGACGGGTACCCCGTTGAGTTTTATAAGCGATTTTCTAACCAGCTGGCCCCTCTACTTCTGGAGATGTTCAACTATTCATACAGCCATGGCTCTCTACCAGCCACTTTAACGCAAGCCTCCATTCCCCTCATCCATAAAAAAGACAAGGACCCTCTAAACTGTGCATCATATAGGCCAATTTCCCTCCTTCCAGTAGATGTGAAAATACTTGCGAAAATTTTAGCTCTTTCGCTTGGGACCTATTATGCCTATAATCATCTCGGATGACCAGACGGGGTTCATTGGTGGGAGGCACTCCTTTTCCATTGTCAGAAGGCTCCTCGGCATCATTCATACTCCATCCTCCCCTACTGATCCAGAGGTGGTTATATCACTTGACGCTGAGAAGGCCTTCGACAGGGTGGAATGGCCCTACCTCTTCTCTTCCTTGCAGCAATTTGGGTTTAACACCTGCTTTACTTCCTGGATCAAATTATTGTACTCCTCTCCCCAGGCGTCAGTATGCACGAATACACAGCGCTCTGATCCTTTCCCCCTCTTCCGCGGCACACGCCAAGGGTGCCCTCTCTCTCCACTGTTGTTCGCGCTTGCCATCGAGCCATTGTCCATAGCATTGAAATCAGAAGGAGGGTTCAAAGGAATAAGGAGACATGGAGAGGAACAGCGGGTTTCGTTGTATGCCGATGACCTACTCCTATATGTAAGCGATCCCCTGTCAAGCCTTCCACCTATTATCTCAATTCTGGACTCTTTCAGCGTATTTTCCGGGTATAAACTGAACATCACCAAAAGCAAGTGTTTCCCAATAAATCAATTGGCCACAGAAATCCCAACTCACCTCATACCATTCAAAACAGCTGCGGTAGGCATAAAGTATCTAGGAATAATGGTCACACGATCTATGCGCACACTGAAAGAACAGAACTTCTCGGTACTGACAGCAGCAGTCAAACAAGATCTTCAAAGATGGAACCGTTTACCACTGTCTCTAGCGGGTAGAGTGCAAACAGTAAAAATGAATATCTTACCAAGATACCTTTACCTCTTTCAGTGCCTACCACTCTACCTCCCTTGTTCGTTTTTTAATCTTATCAATAGCATCATATCCACATTCATCTGGGCAGGTAAACGGACCAGAGCAAATAAATCCTTACTCCAGAGGAGCAGATCATCGGGCGGCCTGGGATTACCCAATCTCCTTGGCTACTATTGGGCGGCTAATGCACAAAAGATTTTGCTCTGGTTCACCTCACCTCAACAGAGTTGGTGTCAGTTGGAGGCAAACTCATGCTCCACATCCCTCCGGGCACTAGTATGTGGCACCCTCCCCCTTTCTCTCGCAGATTTTACATCTAACCCCATTGTAACTAATACATAAAAAATTTGGATTCAAATCAGGAAACGGTTTGGATGGCTCTCCCTATCTCAAAGTACACCTCTTTGTAATAATCGCTTATTTGTACCAGCCAGGATTGACTCGCGCTTTGCAGCTCTGGAAAATAAAGGCCTGAGTTGCTTGAGTGACTTATACATTGATGGACTGTTCGCCAGTTTCAACCAACTACGCTTGACCTTTGGACTGGGTGATACAGACTTTTTTCGCTTCTTCCAACTTCGCGACTTTGCACGAACCCACTCTTCCCAGTTCCCCCAAGCCCCACCCCTCAGTGGTATAGACTTAGTACTCCAGGCTAAATCTCTGCCTAAGGGCCACGTCTCATTTCTTTATGATCTCTTAACACCAACAAATGATTCATCTGTAAATAAGAGCAGGGCTGACTGAGAATCCGAACTCCAGATAAGCATTTCTGATGCTCTATGGAAAAAAGCATTGGAAGCTGTTAACTCCTCCTGTAGCTGCGCCAGACTGTCTTGTTATCCAATTTAAAGTACTCTTTAGACTCCACTATAGCAGAGACAAACTCTCCAAATTGTATCCAGACAGTACTACTGAAGCTTGTGACAGATGCTCTCAGACGCCCTGCAATCTAACACACATGTTCTGGACATGCTCTAAACTGTCTAACTACTGGCAATCATTTTTAATTCTATTTCTGACATCCTAGGAATATCTGTTAGTCCTTCGCCACAGATAGCTATTTTTGGAGTGCCTCCCGATGGACTGGTAACCACATCTTTGCAGAAAAATGTCATAGCTTTCGCGTCCTTGATTGCGCGCAGAAAAATTCTCCTCCTATGGAAATCTTCCCAACCACCCTCCTTTAAATCTTGGCTACACGATTTATTATTTCTACTGAAATTGGAGAAAATCAAATACAGCCTTAGGGGCCGTCCCGAGAAGTTTTCCTCACACTGGAAACCGCTACTTGACTATGTTGATAAACTCCCTGCTACTGAAATGTCCCCCTGATTCTGTACCCATACCTTGCCCGGTCCACCCCCCCCCCCCTCAGATTTGACTCTCTAGGAACAGTGGGCTGATCTACTGAATATGCAGAGACGCAGGCAGCAAACAAACAAAAATGTTATGTTGCAACCCTTGTTTTTTCCCTTTTTTTTCATTCACTTACTTAACTGAAGGTAACCATGTTTATGTCTTGTCTTTGTTTTTGTCTTTGTTTTGTTTTGTTTTTGTTTTTTCTCACACGGTTATCCGGCTCATCTGGATACACTAACCTGTTTATATAATGTAATAAGGGTCTCTGGGATGGGTGGGATGGGTGGAATGGGTGCTGGGCTGGTAATGCAGAAAAATGAAAATATGACTCTTTCGATGTACTGTTACTGCAACTGTGAATCAATACAAATATTATAAATATATATATTTAAAAACCAATTATCAGAATCAGAATCCCTTTATTCGTCCCACAGAGGGGAAATTTAAATTTGCTACAGCAGCAACAGAGCCAAAGACAGCTTTACAAAAGAAAACATGCATTAAAAAAAAAAAAGATAAAGAAAAACACACAATTTACAAAACACACATCCTGAGGGAGATGTAGAAGCCGATAATGTATAATAATGTTAATCGATGCACTTTGGAGATGCTGTTAGGTGGGTTATTTTTCCTGAGGACAGAGCCATGCAAGTGTTCCTCGGCCCTCGGTTCTTATGCAAAGCTAAATGAATCCTGGCTGTAGCTGAATATTTCATGGATATCCATGAGACTGGAATCAGTCTCCTCAGCTTATTTTCTGAATGTTTAACTATTCCTTTAACTACAGAATTTTACCTAAAACAATCTGGCTGCTTGATATCATTACTCACTATAGCAGTGCTAAATAAAACTGTGTTACTTGGTAACTCATCATCTTATTAAATCAAAATCGTACATTCAGATACAACAAATTGCCAACGCCCCTGTAACAGATTAAAATCAGGCGAGTCAGGAGAAGGAATAGAATAAAATATAATCTAAAAAAAGCGGTTAACTTTGACTATACCCTCTGATTGTTAGTGACAGGTTCCTTTTCTGTGCATTCACAGATTCAACTTGTGTTGAACTGTCAGCTGCACAATATTTAGAGTTGGGTATTACTATTTTTAGCATGTTGTTGTTATTCCTTGCTATATTCTCTTTCTGCTACTGCAACACCCAGACTAATTTAGTCTAAGGCTATATTAAAGTTTCAGTTTATGATTGGCAACTAGAAACACAGTTTGACAGGTATAGCATATATTTTTCACCACCATTAGCATGATGTACGTATGCTTTGGAGGGGAGGGGAGGAAGCAACGAAGTATAGGCACAAGCATGGCAGAAAAGGTAAAATATGCAGCAATAAAAGGAGAATGGTTTCTCTTTTTTCAAAGAATGACGGGGATGAACTGTTGGCACCGAGCCAGACAATCCCTGCTCGCTCTGTACCTCTATAGCTTCCCAAAGTGCTATAGACAAGGTCAGAGAAAATGGGTGAACTCTCCCTTTAATACCAGGTACATTAGGGGGAATTAGAGCTAATACAAGGACAAGAACATTGGTTATCTCTCCTCTTGTCCTCTATCCTTCCCTCTGTTCTTGTGTCGATTCCTTTATTTCCATTCTTTTCTCTAGCTGTCCACTTCATTAGCCCCCCCATCTCATATACCTCACTTTATTTTGCGGGTCTATAGATGATGGATGCACGGTACATTCCTCCTTCATTGTGTCTTTGTTTTCGTGTGTCTGCGTCTGATGATGCCAAGACAGTAAACAGCAGCATGCTAAGAATAGTTTTGACTTGTCTGCTCATCTCTCCCCATCACTGAGGAAGTCAAAGTAATCCTTTGAACAGCAGCCTACATGCCATACGGTACATGTAATGGCCTTCAAACTTCCCATCTCTCCTTGTGAATACATATGCATTCATAATGTACGTATGTGAATTCAAACCTTCTGCTTTTGTGTGTTTTGCCTTGGGCTATTTGTTAGTGAGCAGTAAAGCTGAGCCTGCTGTGACACATTACAGCAATACATGCTCTCCTCTAATACATGCAGCTACTCTGCAGTGTGTGTTGAGTGTGTGCCTCAGTAGATGTTATCAAGGCTTCACGCTGAATGAGTGTGGAAAAAAAACAACAAGAAAGGTCTCTCTTCACCTCCACTTACCTTATCC
The DNA here is from genome assembly GCF_036324505.1 of Eleginops maclovinus. Lineage (NCBI taxonomy): Eukaryota > Metazoa > Chordata > Actinopteri > Perciformes > Eleginopidae > Eleginops > Eleginops maclovinus. The sequence continues at coordinate 13,897,587 of NC_086352.1, read as the reverse complement.
CCTCTCCAATTGTATCCTTTTCCCTACCTGTCTCACTCTATCCTGCAATCTGTCCATCGTTTCTCTCTTCTTTCCTCTGTTTCTCTCCCCCCCCCCCTCTCTCTATGGATGTCTTAAAACACACATGACACTGTGCCATATTTTACCCCTTGATCTTGGAGGCTCTTGCGCATTTTTTCTCACGCTTTTCCCTTTTTATTCCAGCGTGAGAATCACATCTAATAAACACAAGCACACAGTCTCACACTGTGTGTGTGTGTGTGTGTGTGTGCGTGCGTGCGTGCGCGAGTGTGTGTAGACATAAGTGCATGCTTACAGTTCTTTTAATATTCTCTTTTATTCTCTCCTCTTCTTTCATGTCAAGAGGCTGTCAGTTTGTGCATCTATAAGTCTCTGTTTTTCTCTGCCTTCCCCTGCTCTCCTCATTCCCCCTCTCTTTCTGTGGCTCTCTTTTATGCATTTCTACTTTCCACTGCCTTTCTGTCTTTGACCCTCTTTTTCCCCTCTTCCTCTCTCGCTCTCTCCATTGCCACGAGTGTGTTTTCCCTCTCTCTATCAACTCCCACCACATTGCCCAGCTATACTCTCCTATAGAAGCCATTTCAAAGGTGAAAACCCATATGTAGGGATAACGAATTGCAGGTTTTAAAAGAGCAAGCCAAACATAAAATGGTCTCCCAGTACCCAATATTATCTGTGATAACGGATATTCTTTATAGTGAATTACACTATTCACTCTTCAATTTGTATCAGGATTTTGCTGCTATCAGAATGGATGACAACCAGGGATCCAGCAGAACAGAGACATTATACAGTTTAAAATGTATTAATGCGGATAACATTAACAGGTGAATAGATGTACATGAATTTGAACTATTTGAAACAGACACATTTACACAAATCTTGCTTTGATGGAGGAAAAGCCAGAAGTGAAAGGATAACTTCACCCAATGTCAGATATATTTATACTTTTATATTTATCTTTTACTGCTTTTACGACGACCATACTAGAGACGTGAATGTATTTTAATTTGTGATGCTGAAACTGATAAAGAAAACATAAACTCAGCAACAGTGTCCTGGTCACTCTGAATAATCCACAGCCCTATAATCCTAACCTACCGAACAGTCTGAGGAAGGGGCTTAGATTTAGACAACCTGATGAATGGGTGCAACTCTTGATGTGAAACCTGCTGATAATGGAGCATGGAGGAAATAATTAGCTTTTAGTGAGATTCTGACATGTGGAACAAACACCTTCACAATTGCATGCTGTAGTGAAAGGATGCGCTCTGCTGAGAGGCATGTAGCTCTGATAGGATATGACAGGAAGGAGGCAGACCATTTTTTTTGGGAGTCAAGATTTTTTATTAGGAAATCTATCATGTCAAAAATATAAGCCAAAAGGAGTTTACGGTCAAATATTTGTCAAGAAGAGTTGTTTTATTCTCAAAAAGTGTGAGACTTCAGGTTTAGCATTTAAAATTACTGCCTGATTGGGTTCATGTGAAAAGGGTTACAAATCTCAAATGAGGGGTGTGTAATTGCAATCAAAATCATTCCAAATTCAAATTCTGCTTCACCGAGACCTTTTACAGAGTCTTTTGGAATTGATGGCTGGCAGGCAGGGTTTGGTATGTTTTAATTGCACATTACAGCTCTGATAATGAAAAGGAAGACATGACACTGTTGATAAATGAAATTCTTAACCATTAATTATTAGTAATGTGAGTTGAACTGGGAGATTTCAGTACAGATTGATCAAAGAACTGGGACAAAGTAAGTCACACATTTACACACACTAACACACACCCCTGCAACTCACATGACACAGTCAATGATCATGCATGTGTACACAGCAGTGTTCGCTGGCAATGTAACTGCGGGGTGCAAAACGGTGTAATTACTCACTTGTAATTCAAACGTACACGCACATATCCAGATGAGCTGCGTGTATTTTAACTACGGGTGGTATCAGTCTCACACACACACTGATTCTGAGAAACAAGCACAGTGGGTTGCAGAGTTTAAACAGAAAGCATTTTAAGTGCTTGGAGCGTTACAATGCTTAGCACATGGTTCTTGAGAAACACGTCACACTCCGAATGCTGCATGTCTCCCTCCAGGAACCAAACCGTGGCTCCGACTCCGGTTTTAGCTGAATTATTTTCTCTCGGGGCTGCATCATTTCTCTTCAACTCACTATTTTGGCAAACTGACGGGTAACAAACATGAGAGGAGGAGGAGAGGTACGGTGGTAAAGGTCATGAGTCACTTCTTCATAGCATCAATGATGTTAGTCTTGTCCCTGCTGGATTCCTGCCCCCGGCTTCAAGCATCATCAGGGAGTTTCACAAAACAAAAACAGTCACACGGGGATAAGCAGATAACGCTACCATGAGAGAAGAGAAGATGAAAGTGTGTCAACTATCTTTCGATAATGTTTATGTAACCAGGTTGTTGTGTCTCTTTATGCATTAGACCATTGCGGGCTATTGTGGAATTAATAGCGTCTTAAAGCAACATTCATATGTCAATTAAATGAGTTAAAGGTCGCTAGAACTGTTCAAAATGGGCACAAAGTACATTCTGTAAGACATTTCTCAAAGAAAAGTGGTTGGCGTTACGGGACATCTTTAGTTTTTATACATTTAATAGATGAATCAGATGAGCATTCATCTGGATACAAACAAGTAGCAATCAATATATGGAGAAAATGTGGTACATAACTATATATGAACATCGCAAATAGACTTTAGAAAAAGGTTCATAATGTTGTGCTTGTTTTTTTTAACTAGACCTCCTGCTCTTACAGACTTCTTTATGGGTGTTTTTATCATCAGTTGTCCTTTCTAAGTTTTGCTGATACACTTTTGATCACAGACTATAAATATGTACAGTAAACTGCTATTGCTCTGTAAAATTACATCTAGCATATAAAATGATGTGATTGTGTATTGCCCAACCTAAAACACACAGGCTGAAATATGTACAGTACATTGGCTATACTGATTTACGTGTTTAAAATATAATCACATTTGTGTGGTTCAGCCACAAATGTTGAATTGCAAAAATAATCATCATTATGTACTAAAACAACACACAAATATGTACTATGCATTCCCACGGTTAGTCACAGATATTTAAATATAACAAATGAGGGGCAACATATAAGTGTTGGCAGATCTTTTATATACATTGCAGAAATATTATTGGATAAACAGTAGGAGAACACTTAGGGGGAAAACAATAACGGAACAAATATTGAGATTAATGGATAAAAACCAAAGGTAAGGTATACACTTCATACCTTTTTATCCCCCTACTCATTTACATATTATTTCTCCAAACAGGCTTTATAACCTGACCAGCTTAACAAAGAAAGTTGGTTAAATTGAAGTTTAATGTTAAGAATAGTTTATTTTTGAGTTTAATTTAACATTACTGCATGTAAGGACACACCAGGTACACATACTTTAGCCCCCCCTCATTTCTTTATCAGAGATCCACTTTTCGATACAGCATCCCCTCTTTCTTTCGCTCGCACACACACACACATATATAGTGAAAGAGTGTCTTTATATCTGTCTTGCAGCGGTCTTTCTTAGTCATACAAAAGATTAAGGTTTCTCACACACACACACACACACACACACACACACACACACACACACACACACACACAGTTCAGTTTCTGATATGATGGCAGGAAATAACCAACACTATAGCAGAATATCTATCAAAAATATTTCACCCTCCCTCTGTGTCTCTATAATTGTGTTTCTATTGTTGGCTGTTTTCGGCCTCCCTCTGCCGTGATATCTGTCCTTCCCCTATTCCTTGTCATTCTCATCGTCCATCTGTCTCTTCCACCAAATTCCTCCACACCCTGTCCCAGAGTGTTGAGTCACTCCTTAGGGGTGAGGCAGTGAGTGCAGAACAATCCCTCTGTCTCTGGCCTATCAGCCGTCCTTTGATAGAGCTGCGGTTATTGATTAAAATGTCTGAGAGCTCGGCCTTCTGGGGCCCGGAAGCTTTATTCAACCCTCTCCGTTTGCTCTTCACACTCACTCTTCCTCTCCATCTCTCCCTCTGAGCTTTTCTCTTTGCCTAACCCCCCTCGGTATGCCTTTGACTTCGCCCAACCTCATTTTCTCTATTTCTCATTTGCTTAAGGCAACACTGAAGCTAAACCGGACCACTGCCTGGCAAGTAATAAATACTGTGTGTGTGTGTGTGTGTGTGTGTGTGTGTGTGTGTGTGTGTGTGTGTGTGTGTGTGTGTGTGTGTGTGTGTGTGTGTGTGTGACAGAGCATGTACGAATCAGGATGCATATGGGCCACAGCCTTTTAATCTTACTTATCTTTGAATCAAATCACTTTATGGTTTAGTTCTGGATCAGGTTGCTGAAACAATGCTGTGCTTTCTGTAAATGTTCAGGTGATCACCTTTTAGGAGACAACACAACAAATATAAGATATTGCATAGAAACATTTGTTGTAGAAGTTGTAAGAATTCAAGAGTTGTCATTATTATATAATATATTATATGGTACATGATACATTTGGTAAACATTATTATACAGTCAGTTTGTTGTTCATTAGGTAGCCTTCCTCAATAAAGCTAATGCAACTCCAGACTTAACTTGAATAAAGGTTTGTGTTTCAGTTTCGTAAAGATCAGACATTATTACTGTATATACATTTGTTAGGCTTTCATTGTGTCTTGTGTTGCTGTGTCGAGTTGTATTGCATTACCCTGAAAGGTCTGAACTCTCAGAAAGTCATGATACAACTCAGCAGCACTACGAAGCTCTGCCTCTAATTGATCACAAAGTTCAATCAAATCCTCTCAAACTGTTTTAAGAAAACCTAACATTATAACCTTCATAAAGTTAGGATTTATTGCAGGACTGTAGTTGTACCTAGGTGTAGTCTGAAGCCCATCCTAGGGATCAGACTTTATTTCATATGAATCTGCTGAAGAAAAAAAAGGTGATCAAAATGAAATATTCTTTACTGTACTCTCTCAGGCCAAGATGAAACACTGCAGTGTTGAAGCTCTGCTCTGCTCTCCTCTCCTCTAAACCCACAGTACAGCTTATCACTGCATATGGGAGTGACAATTAGAGTGTGTGAATGTGAGAATCTGCAAATGTACAAAACACAGACTCTATCTCTTTCTTCCAATGGCTGGTGCTGGCCGGCATTTTTGAACAGTTTAGAAGACAAATGTTGCTGTGACAGGTCATACCAGCTGTCACCAATTAACCTTAATAAGTATACTTGATGTCAGGCCAAAAAGTCTGCCTGCAGCCGGTGGATGCACTCAACTGAAATGTTGTCTCTTTAAAAAAATGTGGTCCTGACATCCCTAGCTTTGGAAATTGTGCCTATCATACTGAATGTATCTATACGAGGGGAATTTACCACAATACTTTGCTGTAACTATCCCATGATTTAAAGGGCTAAACTGAAGCCCTATTGACTAGTACAACCTTAAATTAAAAAGGGGTGTCTTATCCCAGATCAAAGTTAGAGAGTCTTCAGGGATTGTATGGTTAGGTTTTATTTCTTCATCCCTTGTATCTTGTCTTAAACATCTGTCTTTGTTTATGTTACAAATGGAGCTGCTGTGATGCAAGAGACGATTCAGACTTCTTATTACTTCTAGAGATCTGATATCAATTCAATGCAAATAAACAAAAGTGAAATAGTGACACATGTAGCGAGTCACACCCACATATTGTGTCGTTGATCCTTCCATTATTAGCCATTTTATTTATAGTGTGTTGATCAGTAATGAACTTAAAGACACTGAGCTGGATAAAGACAGAATGAATCCCTCGCTTGTCTTCTACTTCAGACTCCCTATTTCTTCATTAGCTAAATGCTACCTCTTGAAGCAAATAAATACCTAACAAGCCAAGCAGATACCAAATGATCCTCTATATCGTAAGAGACTGGTCAATAAATCCAGACACGTATAAGTGAGCTAAGCTGTCTAATATGTTATGTTGTCAGGCAATGGGTTGAGGCACCTAGTAATTGAGGTGCGCTGTGTTATATCTAAGCTGCTAGTTAATGGGTTGAGACACACAGTGCGGGCAAACTGATGGCTAACTGCCCACTATTTCCCCCATGATGAAAAAACACATTAGGTAAAATGACGACCATTCTGGAGCTGCAACATAGCAATTACATGCACAACAGACTCACACAGGTGGACAAACACATGTGTATGCATGGCAGACACACAGAGGAAGATAGTAGTATGGCACATGCAGATTTAGCAGCACTGCTATAGATGATAGGATTTCCTCCCATACAGTATGTTAATGGATTGTTTAAGAATTACTCGCTCATGTCAGTATAATATTTCCAGTAATATCTATTCAGATGCTCCCTGATGGAGTAAGGGTTGGAATAGGAAATGTCGTCAGTGAATGAAAGCAGAGGTTGAGTTTTCTATTTATTCCTCCAAGTTTCTTAGGAGTTCCTGCGGTCAGTCATGTTTCTGACAGCCACTAATAAACTCTCTGTCTGTCTCCTATTCTCCCTCTTTTTTCCCTCCTTCTTGTCAGTTCATGTCTTGCTCTATTTCATGTATGTTTTCTATTTTTTGGTCATTGATTTGTAGGTTGTGTTGATTCTGAACAAGCCAACAGTGATAGACAGCTAGATTTGTTTTTCCTTCCCTTCCCCCAAGCCCCCGTCCAACACCCACCCAACACCCACACACACACACCCACACACACTGAATTTAGTAGTATTGTTGCTCCTCACTGAGTCCTGCTCTTTGTATGTTTGTTGTTTAGTAGCTAACAATTTCTTACAGGCTCAAATACAAATGCATGTGGTACAAATAAACCAAAATTCGATGAAAAGAGTTTTTGGACTGTTTGAGAAGCAACACTTAATATTACAATTAAAATGATCAGAACAAGCCCCCCCAAAAACATGACATACAACACAGTTGCTTCTCTGAGAACATCACTCAAATACAATCTAGTTTACATCTTTAAAAGCTTTTGCATTTAAATAGTACAGAGGCGGTGCACTGCAAGTGGTCAATGCCCACAAGTATTACTTCCTGGCATTAAAAATCGCATCGGATAGAGAGCTGGTGGTCAGACAGGAGACGGAGTGTGTTGTCTCAGACTATTCTCTGGCCTGCCTAATGTACTGCTCATAAAAGCCCCGGATGGATGAGTTTAACTTGCCACTCATGCACCTCTGAGCCGCTGGCAAAGCGCTAATGATTTGTGATTGAAGTTGCACATTTACAAAAGGGCCAGCTCTGCGTTTGTACAATGCTTTAACACATACAGGATCTTCATGCCAGATGGCTCCTGTGTATTTCTTCATACAAACCTAACCAAGCATGTAATGAAAAGTTATTTCTGAATGTGTTCCTCTTTTCCAGTCAACAACGGCTTCCCATTTTACCCAGTTTGAAAATCTAACGGCAGATAAATAACTAATATTGGATGTGTGTACCAGCAGGCTTGAGGAAGGCTTCGATAAATAAAATAGGAAAATAATGGTCTTTCACTTTTCTGGATTGACGGATGGCTGAATTTCATGCGGCAAAAGTTAGTGCTGCACTTATGATAATATAAGGTTGGTAAAAAAAAGTACAGTAATACATAATACTGCTTAGTTTCTGCAGCATTGAGCTGAATTATTACAGACCTGTTTGACGATGTCAGCTAAAGAAGGCCTTTGATCACCCACCGTCCTTGGAGCAAACACCACCTCTTCAGATATTTTGTCATGTCTGGTTCTATTGCTAAACTGTGTGTTCAACCAAAGAGAGCTTTCTCTTTAAACATTTATCTCAAAAGTCCCTGGCTCAGAGGCCATGCTTCACCAGAAGAATAAAACTACCACAGAACTACATGTCATTATGTTATCACTACACTGCTGCAGCTTGTTTTATACACCGATTTAACAAATCACAGAGATTTCCATTCCCAAAATGGTTGACAGAGCTCTTTTACAAAGCCAAACATGGCAGCTAAATGCGGCGGTTATGTAAGACGTAGATGTAAAAGGTTTGTTTAATCATATTGTTTGCCAACAGTGACTTATCTGTTTTTTGAGTAACGATGCATTATGACAGCTCCAAAAAGGATTTCAGTGTTCAGCAGAAGTCAAAATCTTGCATCAATCTGTATACAATGTGGGTGAGTGGCTGAATTATGGAGTATGGCATTAAGACTGAAGTTACCCCCGTCACTGGTACAGTCATGAGATGAGGCACACTACACATACTGTACGTGTCAAATGCTACGCTCTTTCAGGTCACAACCCAAGGCACAGTAAAGTATCTTCATCGAAGGGATTATGACAACGAATAATATCACAAATAATGCACAAAGAAGATATCCCTTTAACTCATCCATGAGCATTGAATTTGAATATATGTCAAAACTGTAAAAGTCTTATCCCCTGCCCAAGTTCTGCCTCACCAAGCAATATGATGATATATTAGCACTGGCCTAGAGGAAAGCAGGAGGAAAGAAAAGCAAGGAGAGGAGTGTGAGTAAAGGAGAGGAGCAAAGCATGAAATCAGATCACTAATCTTATGATGTGAGGATTCACTAGAAGTAGGCTAGCAACATGATAGTCTTGCCAAGTGTGTAAGTATCATTTCACATTTAAGAGAGTTTTTTATCATGGTGCTGCAGTGGCCATATTGTACATATATACAGCCTGGCCTCGGTCACAGTCACCTTCCCTGAGAGGATATCGGTTTTAAAAAAAAGTATTAGGGAAACAGTAATCCAATTCCCTGTTTTGAATTGGAATCAGTAACCCAATCCACTCAACTAAGCAGAATAATGCAGTTGTCATTTTAATAATAAACACTTCACTCCATATTATTAGAAGTAAAAAGTCTTGATCAACTTACATTTCAAATATAATCATCATTCAGAGGAGCCTCCCAGGTCTAAAACATCATCCTGTGTGCTTCCACGGAATGACAGAAGAGACATTAAAGTTTTACTTTTCAAAGGTTTTTGAAGGAGATGCTTTGAGGCCATTGTATGTTAATATGCATATTAATCAAGTCAACACACATTCGATGAGATTTTCTCTGATACAGCAGATAAGAAGTTTGATTTGTTGCTTGTCACTTTTCAAAATTAATGTCACTGAGCAAATGTGTGAGGAGACAGTAAATCACTGAAAAGAATGACATGTTGGCTGTGAGAAGAGAAGAGAAGAGAAGAGAAGAGAAGAGAAGAGAAGAGAAGAGAAGAGAAGAGAAGAGAAGAGAAGAGAAGAGAAGAGAAGAGCAGAGAAGAGAAGAGAAAAATATATGACCTTGTCACTTGGGGACAACACAAGACAGATACTATCTCCCTATTGAATGCCCACTGTTTAACATCCAAGGTATCTAGCGTTACTTTGATATCGCCATCAATTACAAACCCTATGAGATGTACCCTTAATCCTGAAGATATGGTGCTGTACATTTGAGTAACCATTACTGGGGCTGTCATGCGTGGGCCCTGGGGAATGTAGGATGGCAAGATAACCATGACAGAACATGTCAGCTGCATAACTATCACACCACATCCACATATAGCATCCTGGTTGGGAAACATGTAGCTGTAACAGCGAGGTCATTGGAAGAGCTACTGTGTATAACTTCACAGAACATGTTTAAAATTTGAGATAAATGTGAATTGAGATGGAAGTCACAACTTTTTATTGATCAGAATTATACAGTGGTATGCAAAAGTTTGGGCACCCCTTAGGAAAACCACTGCATCAGTTTGTCACTTGCTGAGCTTTTGAAGCAGCAACTTCATTTTAACATATGTTATACCTTATGGTAACAGAAACATCTCAGTAGTGAAATAACTTTTATTGGTCAAACAGAAACATGTTTATGTGCATTCAAACAAAAATAGGCATGTGCATAAATTTGGGCACCCCTAAGAAATAATTCCATTAATATTTAGTATTGCCTCCTTTTGCTGCAATAACGGCCTGTAGACGCCTCCTGTAGCCACAGACAAGTCCCTTAAGCCTGGCAGGTGGTATTTTGGCCCATTCTTCCACACAAAACGTCTCCAGTTCAGTCAGGTTTCTTGGCCTCCGTGCATGGACAGCCTTCTTCAAATAAATCCATACATTTTCAATGATGTTAAGGTCTGGGGACTGGGATGGCCATTCCAGAACATTGTACCTGTGCTTCTGCATGAATTCCTTGGTGGATTTTGATCGGTGCTTAGGATCATTGTCCTGCTGAAAAATCCAACCCCGGCGTAGCTTCAACTTTGTGACTGACTCTAGAACATTCTTGTCAAGAATCTCCTGGTACTGTAAGGAATTCATGTGGCCCTCAACTTTAACAAGTTTTCCAGTACCTGTGCTAGCCACACAGCCCCATAACATGATAGATCCTCCACCAAATTTTACAGTGGGCAACAAGTTCTTTTCATTGAATGCAGTGTGTTTTTTTCGCCATGCATACCTGTTCATGTTATGACCAAATAACTCAATCTTGGTCTCATCTGACCACAGTATTTTGTTCCAAAATGCTTCTGGCTTGTCCAGATGTGCTTTTGCATACCTCATGCGACTCTTCTTGTGATTAACACTCAGGAAAGGCTTTTTGCACATCACCCTTCCAATGAGCTCTTCCTGGTGCAAAGTACGCTGGATTGTGGAACGGTGAACAACTACACCATCAGCAGCCAGATGTTGTTGTAGTTCTCTGGAGGTGGTCTGTGGCTTCTCTGTGACCATTTTCACCATCCTTCGCCTGTGCCTTTCCCCTATTTTTGTCGGCCTACCACATCTTTCCTTCACACGGACTGTTCCTGTGGCCTTCCATTTCACAACTACGTTTCTGACTGTGGAGACAGACAGTTTAAACCTGTCAGATAATTTTTTGTACCCTTCTCCTAATTTATAATGTTGGATTATCTTAGCTTTCAGGTCAGTGGAGAGTTGTTTTGAGGTCCCCATCTTGCCACTCCCTAAGAAAGAACCTAGGCCAGGCACAGCCAGCTATTACCTATGTTAAATAGCCTTTTTCATGATTGGTTCCACCTGTCTTTGTAATTGAAGGTCTAATGAGCTAATCAAAGCAATTTTGTGCAGCAACCTGTCAGCTATAAATCCGTACAGGTGTTGAAATGAATGCTATTTATAAGGGTGCCCAAACTTTTGCACATCCCATTTTTTGCATTTTATTTTATTATAATAAAACTATGTAATGCTACCCTAAGAATTTTGGTCTGGAAAACACTAAAACGTCTACATCTTTGTAGGAAAACAAATGTTGTTGCTGTGATCTTCTATTATAAAGGAAAAGCAAATTGTCATGAAATCTCAGAGGGGTGCCCAAACTTTTGCATACCACTGTACTTTAGGATACCATAGGCTCCTGAAGAAATGCATTTTCCACTTCTTCAACAATAAAATACAAACAATCTACAAAAAAGCAGCCAGCATGGGAACTTACTGTACTTCAATAGAGGCTCCTGGATAAAGCCCCTTTCATCCTCTGCATCTTTTACATCTTCCATATAGAGACCTTCCTCACCTTTTGTTTATGGCTTAATACAGCAAGCTTTCAGGGACTAACTGGAGGGGTGATCACCCTTGAAGTCAAGGGAGGAGCAGTGCTCAATCCTCCAGCAGCTCTATGAGTAGAGGATGGTAAAGGAAGAAAGTAAGATAACGAGGGACTCAACTCACAACCTCAGCATCGTGCTTTCAGATAATGCCCTTTGACAGGAGACACACTGCCCCTCTATACAACACACACAGGGCCGCGGCCAGGTACATCCCCTCTGCTGTTATGCCTCTTTGCAAATCAAGAACATCTTATTGTATCCAAACTTTCATTCAGAAGAGTTTGGTTGGCATCTTGTGCAACATAGTAAAATACGAGCATACTGAACCTTTCAGTTTATCAAAATAAAAGCCATCACCGGTGTGTCTTGTGTGCAATCATAAAGATATGTGAGGTCCAGGATGTAGAGGGGTGAAGCTATCCTTTTGGTCAAACCATAGTGCTGATCGGCTGGTGTTCACTGGGCATGACAAATCCAGGATTGACAGCTATGAGGTATGCAGAATGTCAATCACACACGGAAAAATAAATAAGTGTATAATGTTTTTTATATCCTTCTTGTTCTGTATTTCCCTGCAGTGGCTGTGAGTCATTACAGCAAAAAATACTGCCAGTATTCACTAAGATAGACTGCATTGGAAAATGTTTAGGTAAATCATTAATTAGGTAATACATTACCTTAGCAAGCCACAATACATCTGACTGGTTAGCACTTATTTGTAAAAAAGGACTGGCATGAACAATTATTCTTCTATTCTCGCTAGACAAATCAATTACAAAAGGAGGACGCTTATTGTTACAGCCTGCAACAAAACCAAAACAGGAAGCCAACTATCTCTGCTGCCATCAGTGAGAAAATGAACAAAGGAGACTGATATGTTGAAAAATTCACAAGCGCTCTCTGCCCAAAATGCTTAGCAGATAAGACAAGATCAATGTCGGCCTAGGTACCAAACACTGTATAAACCTAGTGTGTGTGTAATTGTTTTTAATCACGCACTGGTGGCCATTTCTTGATTATGACATTTGTGATATGGATGCAGTGATTTTACAGCTCACAGCTAGGCCCCGAGAGGTAGGATATCTAGTGGTGCGTGTGTTTTCATGTCGATGGTGTTTGGATATACTGCACGCTAATCTTCATGGAGAAGCAACATGGTATGCTGGTGGTAACAGAGGTCAATCTCAATTAGATCATCGCTGCTCAGAAGATTAAAGAGAAAGGAATGAGAGGAAGAGAAAATACTGGATATGAACATTGACAGTTGCACTCTGAGTAATGGTGCAACCGGCCAGAGGTCTTTGACTCCTGTCATGTTATAATATCTCGCTGGAGTGGAAGAAAGAAATAAGATGTGGATGAAAGAGCAGAGTCAACGCTTTTTTTTCTGCCAGCGTTGCAGTAAGCAGACTATCTGACTCATGTCACTTCTGGTATGTTTTACTTTACATTCATATGGATGTATGCTCATAAAGGATTAACAGTGAGGCACTTGCAGACACGTACGCCATATGGACGCACCTGTCATGTCTCCCGGTGATGGCTCTCAACCTCGACCTCATCAGAGAGGATATATTTATAACACAACTGTTCTGAATTACAGCAGCATAAATTAAGAATGATGTAAGAAATGACCGCAACGCTAAATGTGAGGAATCTTCTTTATCAAAAACAGCAATGTTGTATTCATGTCAAATAATGTCTGTTGCTATTAACCTTGATACGGAAGGTCCCTGTAGAAAAATGTATACAAAAACCAGATAAATAAAATGCAGCTTTGACAGACTTAATTTACTTTCATTATATCCAAGTGATGTTCTTTCATGCTAACAATAATGACTAAAATAAATGATGTAAATATGATGTAAAAACTTGAAAGGGTGGTCTCCTGAGACATTTAACAAAGAAAGCTTGTAAACAGTAATTAGTTATAATAATTGTAAGGAAAATGCCATACAAGCTCTGATAGTAATACATTGTTCAATATAATTTCATATTGTTAGGATAGGCTTAAAGTGGACTGAGTGTGTGAGACGGTCATTTTTAGCTCCTCTGGTTTAGGGGTCCAGGATAGTAAAAATAATAATAATTGCGTTTTGATTGAATATTCTCACTCGGATCTTGCTATTTTTTTGTGTATTCTTTTCTTTAAATGTGAATTATGGTTAGGGTTATTCGGGCTAAAAGGAAAGAACAAAAGCCTGCAGGTTACAGGCCACCAAGCTGCTCTGTGCTGACCTGGTTTCTTTCCTTTGCAGAAAGAATTCAATCTTAGGAGTCTCTATGATTATTATAGGAATGATTTCACATTTTTTTCTTAAAGCAAATTACAGGATTGTACCATGAAGACAATATGTTGCTGTACCATGTAATTAACACAAATTACAAATATATAATTTTCAGTTGGCAAGCAAGATGACTAATCAGTCATCACAAATAGCGGTTTCTAATGGTATCAAATATGGCTTAACCTAACTTTTTATGCAGTGTTTCCATAAAACAAGACCGCAGATGACACACTTTGCATGACATTCTAGCTGCTGCATTAATCAATGATTTCCACATTCAACCATAAATAATACTCTGATTAACATATCAGTCATGTTGACAGAGCAGACTGTGGAAATAGAAAATAGCCTGCTGAGCCGGAGTTTGCAGATTGATTCCCTTTTGAGGCAGCGTGGCTTAGTGTATGTAATTGATGCACAAATCAACCTGTGTTGTACACAAGTAAGATATGCAGCATCTCTGCGGTTTCCATTTATTTAATAGAATTATAATGTTCACTTGTCTTTTTCAAATATGAGAAAGCAGAGCAGGGTTGACAGTGAGATCTGTTAGCTCTGTTCTGAACGTCAGAACCAGAAACACTTTTTTTTTGTCCAGCAGTGGCTCAGTCAGTAGGGGCTTGGACTGGGAATCGTAGGGTCGCCGGTTCAAGTCCCCGAACAGACTTGAAATATGGAAAGTGGACTGCTACTTGGAGAGGTCCCAGTTCACCTCCTAGGCCCTGCTGTGGTGCCCTTGAGCAAGGCACCGGACACCTCCAATCCCCCCTCCCCATTGCTCCCCGGGCGCTGCACGATAGCTGCCCACTGCTCCTAGTACTAGGATGGGTTAAATGCAGAGGACTAATTTCACTGTGTGTGCTCTGCTGTGTGCATGCATGTGACAAATAAAGAGGGTTTCATCCTCCGATTCTATCTATTCTATCTATCTATCTATTTTTCACCAGCACAAAGATGTGCTTGAAATGTCCTTGGTGTCAGAAAAATGGAGGCAACTCAAAATGAAAGTATTTTATATATTTGTGTAGAACCCTAACTGTTAATGTATGTTTGACAAAAACAAACTATACCACGTTAATTATTGAAATGTATAAGTGATTATAAGCAGATTTTTGTTAGGCTAGTTGTCTTATTGTCCTTCCAGTCCTTATGCTAAATTAAGATAGCTAATCATCCCCTATCTCCAGCTTCATATTTATGTAGTGTACTGGTAAAAGAGTGGTATCGATACTCTCTTCACAAAAACACTTAATCTACCTTATCCACTTTTGGTAAATAGACATCTTCGTTTCCTTCGTAGAAAATTCCAACAACAGCCAGGAGTCAGGAAACCCTACAAGCAGCACATCTGTGTCGAGTTTTTTTGCCTTATCCACCATATAAACAAAAACGATCTTGGTCAAGAATCGAGAGAAAATCAACTCAAATTGAAGATGCTTCTTTGGTTCAAATAGTGAAACATTTAAGCTATTTTAAAGTCAACCTATGGGTATTATTATTTCACAGTGTTTTTTTAATTTATATTGTAAAATGCTTGACATGAATTATACCTTTTCGTTTATTTCACAGTTTTAACATCATTAAACACAATATGATAGACTTGCAAACCCTGACCGATAAAAACTGGAAGCATGACGGGCTATAAGCTGCAGAATCAACGGGTTAAATAACGTGTTTCAGTAACGCTGATGCAGTGGTGTTATGTTGTTAGCCAGCTACTCCTGGTGGGCTCTCACTTGAAAAGCTTGATGTGTTTCTAATGTGTGTGTTTTCCACTGGGGTTAGGATGGGCAACACCTTATTATATTACATTATAACAAAATATAATATGGAATATGTGTTCAATAGAATAATTTATACTTTAATCCGGTGGTTTATAGGGTCCATAAAATAATGATATATTTAACTAAATTAAAGTTTGATGTATCATTGTATTAACGTGTGGTGTTAAATATATCATTTGTGAAATTATCGATATATTCATTTACAAACTCATAAATATGGTAATTGGATACAGCAGATTAGGTAACATAAATTACAGCTTCAATTTAACATTAGATTTTGTCATAATTGTATGGCAACACGATATACACGGTAATGTAATGAGTGATATACTTTATACATATAAATGAGGTAATTAGGCTGTGCTGTAGAGCGCTCGTTAGTGAATGGATGGATAGAGTACCATAAAGGAGGCTGGTTGGCTGGCTAAGCCACCATTGACTTCTGACCTACAAGCAATTATCCTTTTTCCAATTTTCTGACCTTAATTCTCAGGTAAAGATCTATCCTCTAATTAGTCCCAGCTTACAGTCAAAGGCACATTATTGCAGAAAAAACAGGGAGGAAGTGGATCAATCAGACCGACGGACAACTGCCAGCAGATTATCTAATGTTTAAAAGGACATTTCTCTAGTTATGTTATTCAGACTTCAGAAAGAGAAACCGATTCAAAAGTATGACACAAGTATAAAGTAGACAAAACAAAACGATTAGCGGACAGGAAGCGAGAGGATGGGGAGGGAGTGGTTGCAGCAGGAGACAAAGTGAGATGAAAAAGGTAAATGGGAATGCGAGCGAGGAAGGAGGGAGATTGAGAAATAGCAAACCACACTTCAGGACAGAGAGAGAGAGGGAGGGAGAGGAAGGAGGACGAAAAAGGACAACAGCTCAAAAAGGATGAGGCAGTGAGAGAGAGATCCAGAGAGGGGAGAGGAGCATGGGAGAACATTATATCAGATATGAGTGGAGGAAGTCATTTAGTTAAATTTAGCCATCATTTAGAAAGCTCTTCATGCCCCTAAACAGCGTCACACCAGCAGGCTACAGGGTGCAACAAAATGCCTGCTAAAATCAAAATTAGGGGAGGAGAGGGAAGGGAGGAAGTGGAGGCAAGAGGAGGGAAAGGGAGAGGAGGGAGAGGAAAAAGAGGAGGGAAAGGAACAGGAGAGGACAGGATGGAAAAGGGAGGGGGAAAGGATAGGATGAGAGGAGAGAAGATATGGAATCGAGAGGAAAAAGAGGAAAGATAGTAGGAAAGGATGGGGAAGAGAGGAGAGGAGATGATAGGGTATGAAAGAGAAGAGAGATTCAAGACTAGTAGTGTGAAGAGAGGACAGGAGAGAAGAGGAGAGGAAGGAGAGGAGAGGAAGGAGAGGAGCAGGCTTGCTATGTGACACCTCTCTCTGTTCTGTGTCTTAGTCAGTGCAGTGACGTCAGCTTTTTAACGGCATTGGTGTCAAATCTGGCCTCCCTCCTGTTTCTAGTGCCAGCAAGACAGCCTGAAAGAGATTATTAGAAAGTGATTTTTCGTGTCTATTTGTACATTTACTGTATATGTTTAATCATCCTTTTTGTTCATGGCAGAGTGAAGTGCATCTTGACAAAATGTCAAGAACACCTGTGCAGTGTAATGCCTTCTTTATGATGTTGGATTCATCCTCTGAATTTCAATTGGGCCGTCCATGACACCTGCAGTCAGACTTACAGAAGGACTATATCACAAACTGGATATGATGGTGTTTTTAAAAAGCTACTTTAGTTAATACCACCCAGTAACAAAACCAATAGCCTGGAAATGAACTTGATTCAGTGTTTCTCACTTGGTTGAGGAGGAAATAGAAAAATCAGGAAACAAGCCTTGGGAGTACGAACATCCATACCTGAATCAACCAGGATGTAATATCAGGAATGAAAGGATTGAACCAATGCCAAACGAGATTTTTTTTTTTTTTTTTTTATCTAAAAGGTCTCCACAGATGTCTAAAGAGGCATTTATGTTCAATAATTTTATTGAGAAACAGCAGAAACATAACAATCATTGGAAGCCATTCACTTTTATATCTTAACTGCATATGGAGGTGCATCGGGTTCATAATTAAATATTAATTGGAAAACAGGGGAAACTGTAAGCTCTACAGCTATTGATGCACAACATTAAGTACATAAAAGCCTAATGTGCGAGAGCAACGGAAAAACAGTATTAGTTTTTCCATCTCGATGCTATTTTTAACTGTTGTTTTTTACTGGAACACAGGAACTACACAGTGCGTCTATATCCAGTCTGCACCTCTTTGTGGGTTTGTGCCCAGTCGCATTCTGTGTAGCAGCACTCCTGACTGCCTCTTTCTTCAAATTTGCACATTGTAATTGATCAACATCGTCTCTTAGGAATCCCACTTACTGTACTGCTAATTTGTTTTGCAAAATGCATTACGGAGAAAGAGTTATAGAGGAAATGCTATATTTTCTGGCGGCGTCTAAGTCATGGGAAGTTGGTGGAAGACAACGAAGGTCATACAAAGAGCCAGACGTTGATGCCAGAGGCCCCATTCGATAGGTACTGATTCTTGCATGTCTCATGCTTCATTTCACTTTGGGTTTTTACATTCAACATTGACCTTGTTCTTTAAAAAAGCTTGACGTGTTAGTCTTTGCTTGATTGTGATTAATTAACCATTAAATGTTAATCCTGGTTGACAGAAGCAGAGATATAGGGGCAACTGTGATGTGAATGCCAATTAAAGAGCATTTCAAGAAAGATATATTCTAGTATTTTTGTATTTTACTTTGTAAAGCACTTTGAATTGGTGCTATACAAATAAACTTGCCGTGCTTTGCATACTGAATGTTTCCTTATGCTGATGATAAAAAGTAATTTAGTTTTACAATCATTTTGCCCTGAGCACAACATTGTTTATTTTCTGAAAATTAAGTTTAAAAAGGTGTCACTTTTATTTCATTTGAGGACTACACAATTTTGTTTTCACAAAATCATATATCTTTTAAAGGGAAAGAATACTAGTGCATTCACCGGGTCTTACAGAGACTGTTGCATTATGGGCTGGTAACAGGTGGTCTATAGCCCTGATGTTGCTATGCTAACAAGTTTCTTTAAGTCCATTTATGGATAGATTGTTTTAGACTTAGTCAACACTGAAAGTTTTTGGTGCTAACAATAGCAGTGTTTGACAGCTCATGTAGCATGTTTTGCTACCATGGAGGTTACATAATCCTGATGAATGAAAGAGAAGGCATTGGCAGCAGAAACTTCCTCAAAACTTTATGCTGATGGGCTTTGACCGCACAGCCTCATATCAGATCTTAATGTTGTTGTTATTACGACCGGTTAATATGTTTTTTTCTTCCTTTAAACTTTGTCCTGATGTGCCATCCTGTTCCTGTCTGGGTGCCGGAGCATCCTGGGTGTGTTACTGTGCTGTAAGCTGTTTTGGCTCCAGCAGTTTGCAGTGCCATATACTGCTGCAGCTAAAGCTAAGTCTCAGAGAGATAATGGCTTATTGTCTGCTTCCCCTCAACCATCAACAGATTAGAGGCATGTAGACACGCGGGCTCTCCCTCTCCCTTTATTTCTCTTCTTCTCCTCCCTTCTCATTCTTCTCGCCTCACTCCCTTCCCTTTCCCTCCACTCCTCTTATCTAATTTTCTATAGGCCAACTCACTCTATAACACCCCACACCCCATATCATTTTAAAACATGTTCTCTCTATTTCCAGACATCTTTTCTTTCTCTTCACTGCCAGAAACACAAGAAAACTGCAGCGTCAGCACAGGCCCCCCCACCACCACAACCACCACTACACACTCACCCTACCTCGCTCCCTCCCCCTGTGTCTCTCTTTCTCTGGTACCGTCCAGAGAGCTGTTTATGATAGCAACAGTGGCTGATGTGGCCATCTGACATTTAGACAAACGCTCTTCGGAAGCAGGCGTGGAAATAGAGAGGGGAAAATGAGAGTAGAAAGGCGTAAAAACGAAACGGCAGACAAAAACAAGAAAGAGGGGGTAAATATAGCAAAGCTGAGGTGCAGAACTGTGAAAAGGATGGAGGAGGACGAGGAGGAGGAAGACAGAGATACTGAGGGAGGAGAGAGAGGAGAAGCTGAAAGGAATATTGGCAGAGGCAAGAGAGCAGCACAGGAAAGGGATAAAATGGAGCAAGAAAATAAAAGATGGGGAGGAAGAGTAGGGGGAGGTATTGCTGAGGAGTAGAAGTGGAGAATGAAGAGACAGAGTAGATGGAGGGCAGATGAGACTGTGACAGGAGAGTTATTTCAATGGTCATATAGACATCTCAATGAAAATGCCAACAACCTAATCAAAGGACTCGAAAGGGCAGAGAGAGAGAAGGAGACTTCGGAAGAAGGCGGAGAAGGAAAATGAGAACGAGTGAAGTGGAGGAAGTTGATGAGAGAAAAAGGACAGAAAAGGACAGAAAGATTGAGAGATATGGATGCAGAAGGGGAGGACAGGCGTATGGGAATATATGCAGAAAAGGAGGAGAGCAATTAAACAGAGAGAAAGGAGAGAGGAGAGGAAGAAATTAGAGAAAAATGAGTGGCAAGGGAAAAAAGGAGCTGGGGGAATGATACATAACAAACTGCAGAAATGAGAATAGGAGTTATAGATGAAAAGAGGGCAGAAGACATGAAGCGAGAGAAAGAGAGCAGAGATGAGATAAGGGAAAGAGTAGAGAGCGAAGAAAAGAAAAGGGGGTGAGAGAGAATTGCTTCCTTTTTGACATTCAAGAAGCACTACTTGAAACTCCTCGTGGAAGAAGCGTATTGTGTAATGTGCTGAAGATGTGCTGAAAGGCCCTGGTACTGTCTTCACAGGCAAAATGAGGAGGAATTAGAATAACAATTTGATATGAGAACATTGTACAAAAAAACATTGGTAGTATGTTAACAGTCCCATAAACACATGCTTACATTTCCGAGCAGGACAGACAGAAAAGCTGTGTGATCTAACCATCATTTGCCAGACAGATGTAAGGGATTGTCATTGTTCGGATTCAATGACCTGTAAAGGACACTGCTACATCAGTTTTCAAACAGCTGTGTGTAGGATTGAGATAAAAACAGGGAGAAAGTGTGTAATTGTGTAGCTGATATTGCTCTTCTGGAGTGTAGGAGCCTTTTATAAACCTTTACTTTATTATTTTTCTTATCACACTGCTTAAGGTCTTCCCTCCCTCCTCCTCTTTTCTGTCCTCCTTCCACATTCTCCATCTGAACCCCCACCTCTCTTCCCTCCTCCCTCCCTCTTCCTTTCTGACTCCTCAACATTTCTCTCCGTCCTTCCATCCATCCATCTCTCTTTCCTCTCCAGATGACAGGGCGATATTGCTCAGTTTACACTTTGAGATGTCAGCATGGCATGAAAAACCTCAGAGCTTCAGTTTTTTAAAATCTTTTTCCTTTTATTCTTTAAATGTTTCCATGGCCCTATGTTATTTAATTTACTTTAATACAAATTCAATTGGATTTGGAGATAGAATCTTTTTTTTTTTCTCCTAGAATTGAAGGAAGCATTTCTAATAAAGTGCATTGTGGTCTTGGAATGGAAACAAATAAAAGCCAAATTTAACTAGAAACAATTTAACAGCCATTATGTGCTTAGTACGTTTTCTTGGCCTTTGGACCCTGGAAACTAATTCCAAACCTTTTTGTGGAGTTTAAACACATTTAGGAAGCCTCGTCTTTCCTCCATCTCTCTGCTCTCCTCCCTCTCCTGCTCTGCCATCACAAAGGTACTTTGTAAAAAGCCTTCAACAAATCAGCAATTGCTTTAGTCAGTCACATAGCCAGCCTGTAACACAACCAATCAGGCTGCAAGTCAGTCAATCAACTTAACAACCAGTCCATCATTTAGTCTGTAAATCAAACTGACAGTCAGTCAGTCAAGCATCCTGCAGGTCCTTTTCTCACCTCCTTTCTCCCTCTCCCACTGCCTCCCCTGTGGGGCTGTACTGCAGTGGCACAGTGTACCACGGGATGTTTCAGCAGAGCTGCTAAAAATGTTGGTTTCCAACAAGCTAACATCTATTAACACCCTCCCAGTTTATATCTCCTTCTCTGCTCTGTCTGGTTTCCAGCCTCCCTCTCTGCCACCACGGGACCGTTTTTTTCCCGTGTCCTTACGATGTAGGTTCAACACTGCTAGCGACCATTACCAATCATTAAAAATGGATAGAATAAGAACGATGCTACTGGAGCAACGATAGCCCGTGGCTAATGCATTTATGCTCAGACACACACACAAACAAACACACTTAGTCAAAAATGCATAGACACACATTTATACACAAGTATGCCAGATGTTAATGTGACCATACATTAAAATCTTCCAAATGACACACACACACACACACACACACACACACACACACACACACACACACACACACACACACACACACACACACACACACACACACACACACACACACACACACACACACACACACACACACACACACACACACACACACACACACACACACACACACACACACACACACACACACACACACACACACACACACACAGACTTTATTGAAACACAGTTTAAATGTATTTGCAGCACACTCATACAAGCAAATATACCGGCTCACGCAAACTTGTGTAAACAAGCAAACACTAATACACAACAATTTCAAGACTCACACACATTCACTCTGGAGTTGCAACACTGAATTAAAATGACACACAGCTTGTACACTGTTCGCATGGTTGCACTCAGCAAAACTGTGTACACACACATGATGATATAGTGGCACACACACGTTTAGCTTACGCATGGACATTCACACACACTAAAGGACACTCAAGCACAAAAATAATCCCCTCACGACTCCCCCCTTTACACAGACACACACACAGATCTAACCCTTAACATAAGCATTTTTCCCCTTGAAGGCCAAGACAAACAATCGCAAACTGTTTATCTCTAAATTGATTCATCTTCTGCAGACTTCAACTTTTTTACACATACAACGATACAAAAACCCACACACTTTGAAGAGCAGTGAATCTGTTAACGTGAGTGACAGCTGCATTAAACACTAGACTGCTCAGCAGATACGTGGAGTACACATCATTTGACAAGAACACTAGAAAGTCAGTCAGTGAGAGAAGAACCCAGAGACAGAGACACTAATAAACAATCCGAACCCTTTGCCAACCTGGAGAGTAATTATTACTGGGGCTCTGTGTGTTTCTCTGTGTGTGTCTCACTGTCTCGCTCTGTCCCTAAAATCACATTAATGGATGAAAGTAGCTTCTGCTGCTGCTGACTCGTCGCTTTGAAATGGAAATGTATCTCATTGGCTCCATATGTAGAGCGTGCATACACACACTCATCCTGTACACGACATACCGACACACAGCGCGTAGGTGTGCTGTAACAGTGACACACACACACACCATGCCCTTAAACCATGGAACTAAGCGAGAGAAAAACTGAAATAACACTAATGTAACATTAACAGACGCATTAGCCAGCTTAATGTTAGCCCGCTAGCCAGCCATTAGCCCACAGCATATAGAAAATGTCATGCTAACAGAAAGGCAAAGCAGAAATAATAAAATGGCAAAGTGCTGCATTAACAGAATCATTAGCCTCTTTATTCTTTTCTAGTAGCACCAAACTAACAGATATTCAGGTTTAAAGCTACACTTGCACTATACTGGAATGAAACCATCATTCAACTGCTAACAGGATATTTATCCATGCTAAAAACAAATCTTCACTTTGCCCAAGTGCCTTTGAGCAAAACACTGAGTCTACTACCAGCTGACCTTGCACACTCATCTGAAAGACATTCTCCCTACCTGGATTCAGACATTACCATATTACTTTTATCTGTGTTATTTAAAGTTGTTAGCCCAGGGATACGCCGTATTTAAGAACAGTTTTACATTCACACCGAGAATGGCACTACATCAACAAAAAAAAAAGCAGCATCCACACTCATATCAATGAGACCAATGTGCTGATGCGGTAAAACCAATGCTCCAACGGGCTCCCACTGCTGGAGTACTGAAAGAGGCCTAGTTGTGTTTTACTGAATGTAACTATTAAACACAATCAGAAATATAACACTATGGGTGGGGTGACAGATGCATATGTTTGAGCTGAATTGATCACAGGAGATGAGAATTCATTTTCACCTTAACTGATATTGTATTGCCAATTTCTGAAGGTTGAATAAAAAAGCGTCACTTAATATTTATTCTTCTCTTTTGCAGCAAGACAAGTGGAAAATAGTTACGCAGTGGCATTGGTAGCCCAAATAAGGCCTATGACAAATGTAATAGGAGGTATACTGTATAGCGTATAGATGATGGCAAAGGTCAATGTAACCGAGGAAGCCTGGCCTGGCTTATCAAGAGCAGCTGAAGAATGCGACACTAACTTTTTCTTTGTTAAGAGTCTAGACGTAACAGAGATTTATTTGTCCTCAAAATAGGAATAGTCAGTCTTGTGAGTGGTCAGAAGAATTAACGCGCATCCACATTGAAGATCCGTTATCGCCTTTATTTAAAGACTGACCAAAATGCTTAACAAAACTAAACATGTTTAAACAGAAGATTCAAAATAATACGGCGTAGCTTGGGTACTCTTCCCCCTTTCCCCTGCGGTCTATCATGCGGTTAATAAATTGTTTGCCTTCCACTCATCCCCACACCTGCCACCTGTCCCCTGTTAAAGGGCCAAAGCCACGTCTATGTGACGTCATTACATTGGTATGCAGCCTCAATCAAAAACAATGATAGATATGAATAATAAAACATCATATACAAACCTTCATAATATTTAATTATAAATCAGAAAGGCAAAATGGCTTCAACAGTCAGGGATATTTTGAACCTGGAATTTGAACAAGAGACAATACCTACATTTAACGCAAGCTGTAAATGTGCTTCATGGACCCACTATGCTGCTAACAGGAAGCATTGCAATCTATTGCTGCTAACATAGCAAACAAAACACGTGGAAACTGGAATGGAACTTTGAGAACCCCAACAACCAAGGCCAATGTCTGACTGACATGTTCCTTGGATTGTGCCATTTTCCACATTAGAACATAAAGCAATGCAGCACAAAATGAATGGGTTCTTGCTTGGCCCATGCAGTTTAATAAATATCAGGCGATCAGTTTCCTCGTAATCCTGCTGACAAACCATCAGAGAAACCAAGGGAAATACATTGCCTCCTTTGCGGAGGTAATTACTTCACTGGAATTGGTAAAAAATGAACCACAGCTGCTGATGTTCTGAATAATTTGTCAAATTAATTTTGGATATTGGTTGTCATGGATGTCTTGTAGCCACACCTACTGATCTTTCATTACAAACTCCAGTTGAGAGGTTCATTTCATGCTTATTTTTAGAGCTCGCTGGCTGAGTAATCCTGTGTTATGAAATAACCCTCAGCAGCAACCACAGCGAGGCGTCTGCAACACAAGGTACCGAAAAACAGCAACACAATGATCCACCAAAGTGGTTGCATCCAAAAGCTCTATACCAGCTAAATGCAAAGTTCTAACCAGTGATATAAATTAGATTTCTTTATAGTTCACCAGTCATATACTCTGGGTTTTAATAGTTTACTCTAGATCTTTATTTAAATGTAGGATTTATGCACACAGCGCTAAAATTTAAAAAGATGAATGTAGTCTATTTTTTCGATTTAAGGATCTAAAAAATAAAACTTTAACATGGTGGTTCAAAATAAGAGCCTGACAAATAAAAGCGACATGGCATTTAATCTTGAATAGCCTACTAATGGGTTGTAAAACACAATCGGACCAGCTTTGCAACAGCACTTTTATGATGATCATAATTTCAAGCTCTGTCATGCTTTTTCATGATATGCACATGCTCTTTTATTCCCTTTTTTATGTTGTCCTCTCTGATTTGAAATGACAGATAGATGTAAGATGCTGCTGTGTGTGATGCAGTATTTACTGCAAGCATGAAATATTCAAGTCCAGTCATTAATATCAACAGATTTTAGAGCCCTGTTTGCTCCAGCCTTTAGGTCAGCCCACTGGATTTCCCTCCATATCTGAGGTATAAATTCAGTGCAGACAGGGTTATGATGTCATTACTTAATGCCAGACATTACTAGCAGAGCAGCACAAGATGGAAAAGTCATTCCTGATTAATTGTGTCTGCTGGGGAATACATTTTCATTTTCTCTTTTATTTTGTCTCTCAGAGCAGAGCAATGTCTCTCCTTCCTCTCCGTCCAAATGTCTCTTTAACACACTAGCTCTGATCTCAGCCTCCCTCTCGCTCTCTCTCTCTCTCTCTCTCTCTCTCACACTCTCTCTTCACACATATTCTCCCTTTCTCCCTCTGCCCCTGCATTAGCCTACTATATGTAGGGCATGGCTCTTTTAAAAGTTCTGTCATTTGAACACTATAAAGATAGATTACCCACTCATTTTAAGAGAGCTAAAAAATACCTTTTCTTTCCAGCGCCACAAGCATAATGAACCATGTACACTCAACATGCAGGCTACTTTGTGTGTTTTCTGGTAGTTAATCCTACTCTGTGACACTAACAGTAGCAGGGTTTCACTTCACAGTTCTGCACATATATTTTTAGATATATTTAAATTGAAGAACTTGTGAGAATGGAAAACAAATGGTTCATTTCTTTTTGCATTCATTAGATATCCCTCTTTATCTCCACTGGGTCTCTCTTACACACACACCACATCGTTGCTCTCCATTGAACCGTGTACTATGTCGTAGTTAAGTGTACTGTATTGCGTTGTGTTTGTGCCCAGTCCAGTGAGAACACACACACACACACACACACACACACACACACACACACACACACACACACACACACACACACACACACACACACACACACACACACACACACACACACACACACACACACACACACACACACACACACACACACACACACACACACACACACACACACACACACACACACACACACACACACACACACACACACACACACACACACACACACACACACACACACACACACACACACACACACACAGTTTCAAGAGTACAGTGTGTAACTTTAGTGAGACATACAGGATTCAATGACACAAGCACGTAAACACATTGAATGAAATATCTGTCTCTGTCTGTCTCTCCCACGTAGAGTTCAAAGTTAGTGCTCCCAAGCTTCTCATAGGAAGCAAAGAATATTTAAACACAAACACACACACAAAAAAAGGGAATCCCACACCGCTTTTTAAATTTAAACTAAGCTGCAAATAAAAGTATTATAAACACACCAAAACAGACACCAGCAAATATGTACACGCACACATGTTCTTCTGCCGAGGCAGTGTGTTGTACTCATGAGGATTGTTGAGCATCTGGTGAGCATGTTAACTATTGATTTCCAGAATATATCCTGTAATTATCTGGAGCCCTTTGTTCTGTTCTTGACGGGAAACGTTACCCATGTTGAATCCCAGGTAAGCTACAATTCGACATCATTGTAATACCCCATGTTAGGCAATTAAACAACATTCATGCCATTAATTATGTGTTTTCTAGAGCAGCTTCCACTTAGAGGATTCCACAGGAGGTGGGTTAATTGTTATAATTACATTAATAAATAGTTTTATTTGCTCTGCTTAAAGTGTTAAGCCATTACTTTAGATGCTTATAAACGCTTATTGGATGGACTTAAAATAAAGACTTCTAACCTTTTAAATTATTCTCAAACATATGTTCTTAATATCAAACATGCAGAGTCCACTAACTTATTTATTCCCATAGCTTATCACTTCATCCCGAAAGAGCCTGCTCAGGTGTCAGCATGAGACCTGTGGCAGGAGCTATTCCCTATACGATAACAGCCTGTCGTATATATGGGGAGGAGATTATAGCACAGTTAAGACATGTAAGCAGGATATGGATCCAAAGTTGCTGGAAAAGCTCAATTGTGGCCCTTGCTGGAAGAAGGTCAATATTAAATAAAACACTTATGGATTTTTTTTTTTTTTTTATCAATCCCTTATACATCCATTTATTTCCTTCTCATTCTACTATACTTGCTGCATTTTGTCAAGTTTTATTGGCAAATGTTTCACACGTCTTGTGTCTAATACCCTCAGTTTTATGTACGTACAGTGAATTTAAATTGGGAAGAGAGCCCTGTTTTAATTAGCCATCTTGTCATCCACAGTTGAAGTGTGCATGTGTGTGCGTGCGTGCGTGCATCTATTTCCCATGTGTGTGATATTAGTATGCCAGTCAGGGGGACAGACAGCTAGTCCCAATATCTGTTGCTTGGCATTGATTCAATGTCAGCTAATTGTCACTGTGTGTGTGTGTGTGTGTGTGCGTGTGTGTGTGTGTGTGTGTGTGTGTGTGTGTGTGTGTGTGTGTGTGTGTGTGTGTGTGTGTACTTTTGTACAGTCCCCTGTAACCTGTAGTTAACAATATAACAATTATATAAGCACTGGCTGGGTTTGAATTAGCATCACAGCGGGACTGTTGTTGAACAAGCTGAATGTATTTTTCTGTATGTCACACTGTTTGTCAGCTAAATATATGTAAAGATTTTAAAGGAGCAGGACACAAACAAAAAAATGTGTATAACCGTGATTGACTTTTTAAACATATAGTTTTATGAATTAACAAATGTATTTATTAGAGATTGAGGCTCTTGATTAATATTACTAGTGGTTGAAATTCTAATTACAGTACAACAAGCCAAGCATAAACATCCCCTTATAGAAGTTAACTGAGGGGTTGAGATAGAGAACATGTAACTGAATGGTGTTAAATGTTGAAAAAAGAATCACCAACATCATAGACCTGTTTCCTTAATGTTCATAATGCCTGGCTAATTTATTTGTTCTTCAGTTCATGCCTGAAGATACCTGACTTTTTATGACATTGCTTAAGTGACATTTCCAGAATATCAATAATTAGTTGTGTGTTGGAAAGTAAAGTGCAACATCACATTTAAAAGGCTGGGAACCATCTGGGGTTTCAGGTTTGACGAAATAAATTATTGCCAACCTCCCTCTGTCTTTCCAGATGTCAGTCTGCCCTTTCATTTTCTCATAGTGTCTTCCTCTGTGTTTAACTCTCAATACAATAACGTCATAACTAAAATAGCTGCAGGGATGCACACATCACACAGCAATAATTGACATGGAAAAGCTTAATTTGTTGTCATGGTCAGGGTTTTCAGATAATGGATAAAAAATTGTGACATGTTCTGCATTTTCTTGGGGAAGAAATTGATCAAAATAATCTAATATAGAATGTGCAGCGCACATACTGTCACTACAAAACTGGTTATTATTGTTGCGGGGAAAATCTGTCAAATATAAATGCAAATTTTCAAACTGATAAACCGCGTACAAAACAGACACAAACAAGTGCACATAGATTGGAATGAAAGATAAATCACAGGTTATAAGAAGCAGTTGCCTCAATCACAAACACCTTAAACTCACCATAATCACATTCATCAACGTACACAACTCTACCACAATCACACTTTCATTCAAATTCCTTTAGTTCCATCCTGAGAGCCTGCATATGGCAGAGAAATACAGATAAAGATAACGCCTCCAAAGACACACATGCACAGGATAAATGCACAGACTGTAACACAAAGAAATAGATCAGTGGGGAAGGGAAATGCATGAGCACTGCACAAGAACAAAATGCTGTCACACACATACAATTTTAACACTACTAGAAACAATTTTGTGCTTTATCGCAGAGCGGGAAATGTGACAGATGTGTTCATGGGAGAGGGAGAGATTGACAGAGAAAATCAGAGGGACAAGCATTGAGAAAACGAGGGAGGAGAAGTGCACACAGAGAAGCTATTGATAAACAGAGTAACAGTAATGCTCCCACAAAACGAGTAGAATGTTAACACTTTCCTCCCTATCCAACTGTAACATGAAGAACCTCCTCGGTCTCTAAATGCTTACTAAAACCAACCTGCTGACACACAGCATCAATCCCCAGTCATACTGTCAACAGCTCCACAGAGACAACTGCTCCTCTGTGTGTGGTAACATCACAAAATCACATTACACAATGAGCGTGGGATTTCCTCTTTATATTCCCTCCAGCAAGATTTCCTCCCCATCTCTTTCTGTCTGCTCATTTAAAGTTACACAGGTTATTCATTTATAGCCATGATTTGCTTCATACCAAACAAGACGTTTAGATGTTTCTGTTTCAGATGTGATTGCCCTCATTGCAGTCTTCACTTGAAGAAGCTGCAGGAAGTCTGTGTAAGTGATCTGTGATTGATTGTTAAGTTGGTTGATTCATTGTAATATCTGCACAGCAAGCAGGCCCAAAAATGAGGATGCCTTCACTGTTCCCCAGATGTAATACTGTGTCGAAGTTGAGCACTGCTCTCTTTCTCTCACGCACACACATGCTTGCGCACACACACATGCGATAGCTCTCTCATTCCCTCTTCTGCACGCACGCACAAAAGGACACACGCACGTCATCCCAAGAGAGGCGAGAGCGAGCACACACGCATAGACGTAACTCTTTCCCTCTTACAAACACACTCACAGAGCAGACACACACACACGGACGGCGTCCGCAACAACGAAACGGCACGAATTAAACACCAGTCTGTTCCTCTCCCTCAAACAAACCAACCTGCAAATATTCAGATCGCCTCCAACACGCGCGCACACACATAGCCCGCATGCCAGCGCACGGGCATTCACGTACACACGCAGACAAATCGAAAGCCTCCGAAACTCACCCTTGGACGAGGAGAAATCCCCGAAGAGGAGCCCCAGCAGGAGGAGAAGCGGGAGGTCGCGTCTCAGCCTGCCGCTTTTCTTCACATTCAGCCTCCTCTTCATCAGCAGCAGCTCCGGCACTCCCAAATCCGTCATTTTGCTGTTAAATAAATCCAAGCTGGCTTAATTTTAAAGCCTTCTCCCCACCTTGCCGCTCTGCTTGGCTGAAGGAAGCGGAGGGGGGTAAAAGAGGACGGCCGCCCCCCCTCCTCCTTTTTCTTTCGTTTTTACAAAAAATAATAATTACACCCTAAGATCAATCACGAATATCCCACACACACATGTCCATGTTAACATTTGGACAGGATAACCGCTGACAGGTTGTCGGTTGTCTGAGATCGGGCAACACGCTGCTGGTGTGAGCTGTCATAGCAGAGAGCGGAGGACTGGAGGAGAGAGAGATGAAGAGATTCAGAGGGGGAGAGGAGAGAGGTGGCTGGTGTAGGTCCGCACAGCACGGCGAGCGAGCGACGACTGAGAGGGGGAGAGAGAGAGCATGAGAAGGCAGACGCAAAGAGAGAGTGAGGCAATTCAGGGAAGTAAAACATAGGGAGGAAAAGTCCTGGATGGAGGGGGCAGAGAGAAAAAGAGAGAACGGTATACGGAAGAAGTAAAGACAGAGTTACTGAAGAGGGAGGAACGAGTGATAAAAAATGATGAGAAAGGGGGCTAAAGAGTAAAGGAATGACAACAGGAAGGGAACAATAAAGAAGAGAGGAGTGTGGAAACTGACTTGAGAAAGAAAGACAACAGGGAGGAAGGATGTAAGGAAGGACATATGGAGAATAAAGAGTGAGGAAAGGGGAACCTGAGAGGAAAGAAGGATGATGGGATTTAAATGGAGGACAAAATAGTTAAGGAAAGACAAGAAGAAGGATATGCAAGTCAGGAAAAGAGGAGGGGAGAAAAAGACTTCCAAGAGATAATAGGCAAAAGGGAGGGAGGGCAGATCAGGAAAAGGTTAGGAGGAAGCATGAAAAGGACAGAGTTAAGACTTAAGGATGGCGAAATAGGTAAAATTAAGGAATGAGAGGAAAAGAGAAAGGAAGGGAAATTAGTAAAGAAAGACAAACACGAAAAAAGGAAGGGAAGGAAACATTAAGGAAGACAGAAGGAGAGGTGGGGCAAGAAGTGATGGATGAAATGAAAGAAGCAGGAATAATGGATCTCAGGAAAAGGAGAAAAGAGGGATGGATGAAACACATAGATGAGAGGAAAAAAAGTGGTGGATGAAAGACAGATGGCAGGAGGGAGAGAAAGAGGAGAGGGGGGAGTAGAAAAGACTGACAGAGAGGGGAAGAGAAAATAAGAGGGGAAGACAAAGAGAACAATTTCAGGAGAAAGGATGAAAGAGGGATAGAAGGAAGGAAAGAAGGGAGGAATCAGATGGAAGAAGGAAAAACATTGAAAGACAGCAATGGAAAAGAAGGGAGGGAGCATGCAGGATAGGGGGGGAGAAAAGAACAATGTACAGGAAGACAGAAGGACACATGAATTGTTTTCATTTCATTGAAGTACATGAAATGAAAGAAGGAAAGGGGAAAAGGAGGGTTGGATGAATGAAAGATGGCAGAAAGGAAACAAGAAACAGACACAAAGAACAATTTCAAAAGAAAGAATAAAAGATGTGTTGCAGGAGGGAATGACTACGCTAGGGAAGGAGGAATCAAATGGAAGTTGGGAAAATTAAGAAATATCAAGAAATGGAAAAGGTAGGAGGGACAGTTTAAATGAGAGAGAAAGGAATGAGAAGAGGAAACAAAAGAAGGAAAGATAGTAATGCAGGGACAGAGAATGTGGGGTTGAATGAGAGTTAAGGAGCAGATTCAGGGAGGAAAGAAAGGTGAAAAAGTCTTAAATAAGCAAGAATATCAATATTAAGAAAGAGAGAGGAAGGGTTTAGGAAACAAAGGGAGGACAGGAGTGTTTAGGAACAAGTGATGCCCACAGAGTCCCCATCCCCACAGTCCTGCACTGGCTCCCATTCACTGGGAATCTAAGCCCTCCATTACTTAGCCCCATCCCACTTCCGTGCACTGATGTACTCCCACCCGCAACTTGATTCTCCAATGCCAACCTCCCCATGCTACTCACCCCCTCATAGCATTGGACCTGAGGGGGGACAGGGCCTCCGTGGAACTCTCTCCCCCAAAACGCTCTCCCTCGATCCCCCTTTCAAAACTGCACTTAAATCCACATATTTGAAGCTGTGATAATTAATGCAACTAAACAGTTTAATGCTTTTTTAAGTACCTTTGAGGAGCTTTTTAAAGCATTATGTTAAATATATTTGGTGTTATTAGTTTTAGAAGAGGGGTCGTGTGAATGAGGTAGGAAGGCGATGAAGGAAGAAAAAGGAGAGTTGTGAGAGAAGGGATCAGGTAGGAGGCAAGAAATGGGGCGGAAGGAGAGAAAGGATAGGAGGAAGTCAGAGGAGGAGTGGGGATAAAGGGGAGAACAAAAGTTGTGGGAGGAAAAGGATATATTTATATATAATGTTTCAGGCACATTATCAGACTCTATAATTTAAAAAGGTCTCATGATGTTAAACACAAAAGAAATAACGACCCTCTCCCTCTTGCCAATCAATCTTAGTGCCAAATAAACACCACTCTGATTCTCTCATCTCTCAAGTGTGTGTGTGTGTGTGTGTGTGTGTGTGTGTGTGTGTGTGTGTGTGTGTGTGTGTGTGTGTGTGTGTGCATGAAACCCCAAACGGAGCCACAAGCCAGTTATTGATCCCCGGTCCCTAGTGGCATGTGCAGAGGATCACGCTAACAAGATTACAACGCTACAAACGGGACGTGGAGACTTAGCCCGCTGAGCCACCGAGACGACCAACAGCAGCAGCGTTTAGAGGCAAATGCAAATTACACATCACTACAAATTTGGCCCATTACAGTATTTCCCAGCAGGTGTTTTTCTGTCAAATCACCCATAGTTTTTTTTAGTTTTTTTTTAATAGTTTAGATAAGAATGAACTACTTGTTGGCAGCTTGGCAGTGACTGCAGACAACCAGGCAACCACCCTGTTAAATGGGTCTTTTCTTTGGTCCTAATACCTGTTTAATGTTTGTTTCCTTTCAAATCATTCTTTCATTTCAGAACATCGGGAAATGTCCTGGACAGAATTGTATTCATGCACTTTTGTAAAGGATTTACAAGCTTAAAGTAGAACCTGGTTGTCATTAATGGTACTGCATCTCAAAAGCATTTATTAAAGTTGAAACAGTTCACTCTTAACACATAAATGAATCTCCTCAAATGTGACGAGATAGCATTTAGCTATTGGAATAATCAGAAAGCATAGTGCTAGCTACTCCACACACTGAATTTGGGCTAATCCCCATTTTACGTCAGACCTCTAACAGCCCCCTGGGGTCTTTAAGTCCACGTTACAGGATTTATAGGATACAGCAGCTTGTTGTTGCTTTAAATTGTTCTCATAAATAGATTTGTTGCTAATCTAGACAATTCAAATCCACACTGATTTAGCTCCACTTGGCACCTCCTTCATCCTTGAAAAGATAGTTACCCATCTCAACTTTCATATTATGTGTGTGTGTGTGTGTGTGTGTGTGTGTGTGTGTGTGTGTGTGTGTGTGTGTGTGTGTGTGTGTGTGTGTGTGTGTGTGTGTGTGTGTGTGTGTGTGTGTGTGTGTGTGTGTGTGCTACATGGGTTTATACAGTATGGGTTTGCTCGGGTGTTGTGCTGCAATAGTTAGTATGAGTGTGTGTTTTAGCGAGTGGCTGTGTGTGTGGGTTGAGCCATTTCACAGCATTACTGTGAGTCATCCATCAAGCTGGTAGCGCTCTGTGCATAGGGCTAGTTTAGTCATTTTATATATATGTATAAAGAAACATTTTCTACATCGACTGGTGGGAGTCTTCATAACAGTGTAGGCTCATAAAAAGACTGTCGTTTTCGACCTAGACGAGAGGGTCGTTTGACACAACACACATCTGCTGCAGCTCTGAAACAGACAAGGAGACAAGAAGACAAGATGGGAGACAGACAGATAAACACAAATATGGACAGATACTGTAGATAGACACGGATAGAGAGAGGCGAAAGCTAGAAAGAGAGAACATGAGTTCAGAACCATGGACAGCTCTTTGCTGCAGCTGAGTGTAGTCAGGCTGCCACCTACTGGTCAAAGACAGACTGCAGGAGACTGACAACAGAAGAGAAGGCATAAATGAAAGATAGCAGAAGTATGATAGTATAAGATCAAGCTCAAGGTTATATACACCACTTATCCTGAGTTCAGAATGAATCAGAACAAAACCATCCCGTTTTATTTGCCAGTAGAGTCTGATGTTTATCCCACTTTTTTCTAAAGGCATCATTGTGAGAGTACATTAAAGACCTCATGACACCTAGAGACTACCTTTTTTTATTTAGTCTAAAATAACTTTTATTTTCGATTTGAAATACATAATTGTGATAAATATGCCCGGTTCTCTGTTATTTTCGAAATTTGTACGCAAGCCACTGAAATCCACAGGCCAGTGTCTTGACAACGTTCCAACATAAAGATGACGTATGCTCCGGAACGCTTTTAGACCTGATTGCACCTGCTGCCACCCTTGACCTTGATCATTTCTAGTCACAGTAAGTCGTACTCGCAGTTTTAGCATCTTTAAAGTTTTGTTCTTAATATTTTTGTTGAGAACATGCCTGAGCGGTGTGTTGCAGCGTATTGTTCAAACACCAGGGAGAACGGTTTTACCCTTCATCGGTTTCCGAAAGACCCTGCTTTGTGTGAACTCTGGACGCAACAAGTTTGTAGGACAAGAGCTGGTCCGAAAGGAACAGTATGGAAGCCAAGCTCGTCGTCTGTACTTTGCTCAGCGCATTTTGAAGAGGAGTGCTACGACTCGATCCCCGCTCTGAAGGAGCAGCTTGGTATTGATGTTCGTCTGAAGAAGGTTTTGCTGCCCAATTCGGTTCCGCGTATATTTCATCGAGGGACAAGCTCGAGGTTAGCCCCGGGGGCGAACGGCGACGTCAAGAGCCGGAGGTCTCATGCTCTGGAGAAAAGGCAGAGATTGGAGGTACGTACCTTCTTATTTTGGACTATATTTTAATAATGGAAGGGAAATGAAATGCAAAGGAATGAGTGTTTGGCACTGTGTAAACAGCTTGCGGTGGTTCTTCATAGTTGAAGTTGGCGCTAGCTCTGAACACTTCAGCTCAGCTGGCTACTAGTGCTAAGTGCTTTAGCTATTCAGCTAAGTTCACCTCAGAGTGTTAGCAAAAAGTCAAGTCTCAAGTGTTTGTTTTAGGTTTGCGGTAGCGTTTTTTTCCCCCTCCAACTCACGCTAAATCTTGTGATTTATTTATTTATGTTTCAGGTACTACAGGAATGCCAGTCTGAGTATGTTGCTGAAGAGGAAAGCGATGACTTTCCTGACGGGGACCCATCTACTGATGTAAGTTTTCGGAAAGCGTTCAGGTCAACTAAGTTACTGACTAAAGATTTTATTTGACTAACTACACACAGCATTACAGTATATCAAGTGCCAGTGCCCCCTCTCTCAGACCTTCACCCTCACCATCTCCAGAGGTGTTAAAAGTAAAAGTACTTTTGTGGTGTAATTACAACAGTAGCACATATAACATAACCGTTACACCATTTACTCCATTGTACCTAACTAGATAGATGGACTGTCATTACTGAAAAACACTAAAAACCTAACAAGGACCCACCACAAACTCAATTCAACCAGTGCAGAATCAGCTGATTGTAAGACAAATACACTGGTCTACTTTTTACTAGGTTACCTGTGTTGGAAGGAAACTCTATTTTTTAGTTTTTTTTTTTAACTTTTACACACACACACATATGTATACACACATTTATTTATTTACTTACTTATTTATTCAGGTGAATTCAACAGAAGATCAGCACAGTGACTTTTCCGTTCAAGTGTGTCTGAGGCCACCAACAAGGACGGTGGCTATGCAGTTCAAAGGAAGGGGACGGACTAAAGGTATTTTATCATTTATGTACGTATTTTAGCCAAACAGATGTCCGGGGAAACGGGTCTTTTCAGCATTGCATCTTGTGTAGATAGATACATCACTAATGACAATCCTTTTCTATGTCAAACATCTATTTTCACATCTACACAAGAATGTTGGAAAAACTATCTGTCTTAGGAAAAGACTATTTTACAATCTACAAATTTACTAGTGCGAGCAAGCTTCACAAAAAGTTGTGTGTATTGAATGAAGATTTCCTTCAAGCTGACACTGATTTCTATATACTAAACATTGTTTTTTCCCCAGGTGTGCAGGCTACTACATCAATGGTCACTGTTGGGACTCAGACTGAGGATGACTGCTTTTGCTTTCACAACACCGACAACTCAACCTCTTGTGGCTCTGACTCAGATGACAACATGTCGACAGATGATCCCGACTACAAGCTGCCGTCCTCTGATGATTCAGCTGAAGAGAGTCCTGAACACAATACTCCACCAGTGCCGCCACCTGAGGCGCCAGCAGGTAGCGTTTTTCTTGTGTTCTGGGAATGCCTGGTGACGCTGTTGTCAACATGGTGCAGCTGTGGACTTTGTGGGAGCAGGTCACTGTCCTGGCAGTGTAAAGAAGTAGGAACACAGTTGCAGGTCACCATCCAGTGCGGGGGATGTGGGAACCAAGGACTATGGAACAGTCAACCTTTCTTCGGCAGAACAGCAGCTGGGAATGTGTTGTTGTCCGCTGCCATTCTCTTCAGTGGGGCCACTGTCACCAAGGTGCTGCGTGTCCTATCCAGATTGGGCGTTGCTGTGATGTCGGAAAGATCGTTCTTCAGACATCAGGACCAGGTGCTTTTCAAAGCTGTGAAGCGAGTTTGGGGCGAGCAGCAGTTTGCCATGCTCTGTCTGCTACAGGCAGAAGGGGAACCCATCGTGTGTGGTGGTGACGGGCGTGCCGACACCCCAGGGCATTGCGCTAAGTACGGCACCTACTCAACAATGGAGCTCCGGAAAACAGCTGTTATTGACGTACAACTTGTACAGGTACATTTCAGATGTATTATGCCTCTATGTGAGTCCTGCCCAGTATAGAAAACACACTCTTCTGTCGTAGTAAGGACAATTTTATACTAGTCAATGTTATGCTCATCAAAATCTCCTGCTTTTTATGTTTTAGAGCAATGAGGTTGGAGGGTCCTACCACATGGAGAAAGTGGGACTGCAGCGATCCCTTGAGAAAGTCCAGGGCTTTGTGGATGTCGGAACTCTCGTGACAGACAGACACATAGGCATCAACATGATGATTAGAGAGGACCATCCAGACATCACGCACCAGTTTGACATATGGCATGTAGCCAAGAGTAAGTGCAACATGTTTAAACCTGTTTAATGTAATTTTTAAGAGAGACTTGAAGCACTACCTTGACATTCCTTTTTGAAAGATATGATTTTTTGGGTTTGGACAAATTTTATGTGTGAAATCCTTGTGTGTGTGGAGGACAGGGCCTATTTCAGGCTATTACAGGCTGTTCATGTATCTAAAAAGGGTTTTAGTTATGCCCTTGGAGTCAAGACCTTCAAGCAGTACATTAGATTTCTATTTATTTATTCATCTACACATGTTTACTCAGGTGTCAAGAAGAAGCTGCAGAGCCTTGGACAAACTAGAGGTTGCCAGGACCTCAAACCCTGGGTGGGAAGTATTATAAACCATCTGTACTGGTCCGTGGTCTCGACGCCTCCTGGCAGTGGACAACTTGTGGTGGACAAATGGACATCAGTCATCGATCACATCCACAACAGGCACACCGGGTTCGAGGGACTGTTCTCTTCTTGTGCGCACGGAGTCCTGGAAGGCAGGGAACAGCGTAAACCGTGGCTGAGTTGTCGTTAGTATACTCCTAATGTTTATTTTACAGAGATTGTGATCACAGTATCATGTTGCATCATGTTGCATAATTTACATGTATTTTGTACAATGTTCTTCAGATACGAAGGTGTCTATTGAAGTGGAGAAGATCATCCGGAACAAGAGGCTGTGTGCAGATATACAACGCCTGTCCCCGTCACACCAGACATCCTACCTCGAAGCATTCCATAGCGTGATTACCCACTTTGCGCCAAAGATGTGCCACTTTTCATACAAAGGGATGGAGAGCAGGTAATCAAAGAAATATTCCGTGAAACATTCTTTTAGGACA
Source organism: Eleginops maclovinus (assembly GCF_036324505.1). Lineage (NCBI taxonomy): Eukaryota > Metazoa > Chordata > Actinopteri > Perciformes > Eleginopidae > Eleginops > Eleginops maclovinus. The sequence continues at coordinate 13,858,885 of NC_086352.1, read as the reverse complement.
TTATTACATTCTATTACATTACACTTGCCAGACGCTTTTATCCAGAGCGACTTACAATCGAGGACAAAATCACAGCTTGCAACATTTGCAGTGCACAGGAAATGTACATGTCCTGAAGTGGTTTTGTAGGCAAGGGTCAGGGCCTTGTGCCTGGTTTGGGCAGCCACTGTTAGGCAGTGCAACCTGATAAATAGAGGGGTAACATGGGCTCTTTTGGGTTGACTTGTTTATGTTTCGCTGTTAAGAATGGTCATCTTGTTCCTGATTATTCTGTTTGTGTTCTGTTCTTAGAGGGATCCTGGCTGCTTTGCATTTCAACGAGAATGCCAACAGGGAGCAGCGGAGCAGACACGATGGCGAGATGATGTTCAACCTGCGGTATCCAAAGTATAAGAAGGGCGGCTACATTGTGAGGAAAGTCTTACAGGAGCCATCTTTTGGTAAGCATAATAGAAAGTTGATTGCAGATATGATTTGTATTTTGAGATGTACATAGTCGTGTGTCATATCTATGGTTGGATTAATTTGAACCTTGTCCCATATTCCTCTGCAACAGGCTATGCTGAAGAGCTGATGCGGATGGTGGAGGCCATGTGTCGAGGTGAGGACTACAACGGTGATGACTTTGACATCCCAGACCCGTCCCCTGTTACAGAGCCACTCAATGCATCATTCGAAAAGCCGGATAAGAGGGCAGCAGTCAATGCACATATGACCCGCTTTAGCATTACAAATAACACCTAAATGTACACATGAGAACCGGACTGAATGGAATAAACACAAACTTAATTTCATCTTTGCCGTGAGTGCTTTGATTTACTGTGTTGGGAACCTCCTGCTCCATCCTCACCTTGGTGTTCTGAAAAGTGTCATTACAGGGTGTGTAGTATGTCTGTGTTGCTACAGTTTTCCCCCTTATCCATGTGGGCTTGTATTGCATTGTCCCTGAAGTACAGCACATCTTAGACACCGTATGATCAAAAATATCAGCTACCCTTCCATGGTGAAGGTGTAAATTGATTTGCTAGGCCTATTTGTTGTAAGCTGTTGTAAGTTGTAAAAATGAAGACACATTCATGTGAAGCCAGAGGTATCATGTATTGACATTCATTTTCATGTATTTACAAACTCATGTATTTAAACTAAAAAAACAAAATTAACAAGTTAACAGCATACATGTATCATCACGGGCTGTTGGTGTCCTGGAACCCCCTGTAATCAATGGAGGGAAAAGTTCTCCGGATACACCACACCACACAGGAAGGTATGGGGACCCTGACATGTCTTCCCAGGTACTCGTAGCACCATCGCACAAACTGTCTGTATCCAGTGTACCTCTTCCACCTAAAAGTTGAAAGAAAATCAGAAGAAAAACACAGGTGTTTTAGATGTAGGCCTAGGCCTACTGTAACCTACATGACAGTTCGTTTTACGCATACATTTACGTCATTGGTGATATCAAATCATACAATTCCTACTAGTCCATACAAATGATTTTACAATAGGATTGTATACTCACTCGTTTCCCTCTACATCCCCGTATTCTTGCCGATAGTGGAAATGTGCGGTGCGCAGAACATGCAGATTCAGACAAACTGGCTCAAAGCCAGAATGTTCTGTGATGCAGCGGGTGTCTGCTCCCTCCTCCTCTCTCCTCTCGCACACTCTTGACTGTTCGCGGCAGCACACCGACTCCACTACCAGTGGCATTGGCTCACATCTCCCACAAGAACACCTAAAATATAACAGATAAAGGCAAGGGGCTTGAAACAATCTTACAATTGTCACAGAACTTTACAAAGTGTCAATGTCATGGGTTGATTCGCGTGAAAAGCCGACGTAGAACTAGCCTAATCGCGGAAGGATGGCCACTGGTCAGGAGCTAGGTTATAGCATAGGCTACTACTGGGTTATAGCATAGGCTACTGTATGAGTATGACGCAGGGCAAACTAATATAGTAGACCTAATTGGTATTTTCATCGCTCTCAAAAAAAATAACATAACTAAATAAAGATTAAGACTATGACAAGCACCGGGAAACAACAATGGCCCTTTGCGATCTGTAGGCTAGTAATGGTGACTATTTGGCTAATTCTGGGAGGTGAGGAGGCAGACTGCACACACACATGCTCGCTGGTGCAAACGCTGGTTGTGGTGGATATTACAAAGTACAATATCTTACGGAGTGTTCATTGTCAGAAAAGTGAACAAGAAGGAAGTTACCATTCCACGTGCTGTAGTCTGCCAAAATCCATAGGCATCCGACCGTCTGCCACAGCAGCACCACCAACAGCGCCTTCTGCCTCGCCATCCGAACTTTCCGTAGAACCCTGTGGCTCCAACTCATCCAAGTATGGCTCGTATCTATAGGGCATAACGCCCCTCACATTGTCCTCCAGCATTGGGTCGGACTCTGCCACTTCGAAAAATGTGTCAGGATCCGAGGATGAATCGGAGTTGTCAGAATCCATGTTGTTGACAGGTGTCAGGATAGTCGTGAGTGACAGGTGGGATAGTGTCTTGACCAAGGAGCCGTTCCGGAGTGTACGTCATAGGTCATGTGACTGACTAATAGGAAGGTCGGTAGCAGATCGCAAAAATCGCACTTTTAAAAGGCCGTACAAACTCAATTTCTCTATCATAATGATTAAAACCAACTTCAAGTGACTATTTTGTATGTGTACTTTCAATGTGTGTATGTATATTACTTTATTTTCCACGTGTCATGAGGTCTTTAAAGATGGCAGAACACAGGTAATCGAGAAATGTTCCAACATAGCACAGCTTTGGCAACTTTTCCCCATTCACATTAATGGATTAAAATAACAAGCAAAGCTAATGGAAATCATGCAGTTGTTCAGAAGCAGCCTAGACCCATCTTAGATGTTCTACTCTGAAGTAGGGCTGGGCAGTATAGAGAAAAATGAAATCCACCATTTTCTTTAAGCAATATCTCAAAATCAATATTGTGTTGATATTCTAATTCTAACTATTGGTGCTTTCACAAAATATCAAAAGTAATTAGACTGTTGTTAAATAATCATCAGTGATGTCCAAATGCAGCAATGACTAAGTGGTTAAAGGGAAATAACAGAACAAAACAAATCCAGGAGTTGAGAGAAGGGCATTATTACAATGTGATACAGCCTATCAAACCAGGAAGGACAACACCAATGCCAAATTATATCCAATCTACTCAAATATCATAGTATTGGTATATTATTTACATATCGCACAGCCTCTCAAGAACAGCAAAGGAGCCGTTTCATGATAACTTTGGTTAGCATAAGGTGTAGTGAAAAATAGTTATATACAATAATAACAGGTGGAACAAACACTGGTTGGTGATGTAACTTCAGATATGTACTGCTGTAATGTATAAGTTCAGTATCCAAGAAAACCCTTTACAGCTCCTTTAGAAAGACACAGCTTCTGAGAACTAATGAACATGTTTAGAGTGCTCTCTTTCTCCCTGTATTGCAAGGAACTGCTCACCTCACAGCAGAGAAATAAATGGCAAACCCATGTCTGCACCAACATTAATTGAAAAAAGAAGACATTTCTAAGAAAATATTGCCTAACACTGCATCTGTGTTTTTAGTTTTGACCTCATTATGCAGAAACTCCAAGTACATCCAGGCCTATATTCCTCTTTAATGATTCTTATAAGGAAAAAAGATTGCTTGCTTTGATAATGGTGTTTGTAACTTTTTCATATGAGGTGTTCTGGTTTCTTGACTGTGTATTTATCTTTTTAAATAGAAAACATTCTTGCTTTGAATATAGAGCAAAATGTACATTAGATATTTAAAGCAGTAGCCTTTAAATACACCCTGACAGAAGTAAATATGCATAGGTAAGCGTTGTTATTTAAAAAAAACTCAGGCCCAGAACCCTAATTATTTTAAAGATGATCACACAGGAATGATTGGGAATCCTTAATTTTCAACAAAGTCAAATAAAATAGGCCCTAAAGGAAAGTTATAGCATTGCATTTAATGATTATCTATAACTTAATGTGCTAATTACAGATCTAAATGCACATAAACACAGAGGACATATTAGCGGTTGTATTTTTGTGATCAACGTTTGTTATTAGGGTAAAAACGGGATGAAGCTGCAACATGGAGGCTTCTCCTTCTTTTAACGGTGGGTAACATTATTGGTTGATTACAGCCTGTAATTTAACGGGTAAGTAAAAATCAGTCAAAGGCAAGAGCGACGTTTTCACTAACAATCATTTCCTCCACAGTTCCCAGAGGCAGCGAGGCTGTGTTTCCACTGGAGACCTCTGTTTTCTTCTTCCTCCTCTTCAGTGGAAAACAAGTACTGTTATGTGTCTCCAGCTGCTTTAAAGTTTAGCATGTTTTCCAGCTCAGACCACAGAGGGTTATAAGTTAAAATATTTCAACTTTTGGTGAAACAGCATTATGCTTCCTGTGAGTTTTTAAAAGTCTCTGAACAACAACAGGGGCCAGGATTGGCACTTAGCTCAACATCTGTTTATAATATATTAGAGCTACTGGAAGATTCAAAGGGTAACTGAGCATGAGTCACTGGTGGCTGTTAGTGTAAACCCACATTTTCTTTTGCTTTTTTGTGAAAACTTTACTCAGCATTAAACCAGAATATGTTGTCTAAAAGTTTAAATTAGAAAAACTATTCAACAATTTAGATTGCTGACGTATTGTAGTCAGACATGAAAGGTCTTGCTTTTTACAAACATTCTCACAAAAAAATAATTAATTAAATTAATTGAAATTAAATCGCCCTTTTCACCTTTTTTGTGCCATAAGTCGATTCGTTTTTTTAAGTGGAAATGTAGTTTATTTTTGAAATCATTGTGTTGTTTATTAAATATTAAAAAAATAGCAAAAGCGGGGCAATCCCTTTACTAAGATATTGTTCTGGGTTGGAATCAGATCTGTAGCTCTTTTGGTGAATTTGTCCTCTGTCACTCTCCCTTTATTTCCTATCTTCGTCTGCATTGTACAATAATAATACTAATAATAAGAAAAAAAAGCCCCACAAATATCATTAACAAAAGAATAAAAAGGTTAAAAAAAACATTCCAAAACCCAGGTATAATCAATGTAGGATAATACAAAGCGGAACAAAGCCATAACCAAAGAAGGTTCAGCAAATGGTCTCAAAGAAGGAGCTGTTGATCATAAATATGAGATGTGCATCGGTGCTATGGCATCTTAATTAAGCCTGCCTTCCAGATTCCTCGGCATCTGACTAAGAAGTTATAAAATGAGTGCAAAAGGTAAGCTGTGTCAAAAGCTAAACAGTTAAACCAAACGAAAATGATGTACAGCCAATAATGCTGGTCTCTAGGTTCAACCACAGGCTGTGCAGCGAGAGTTTGCTTTGGCCCCAGGTATAAAAACCTTTTGCGATTGTGTTTGAAGACTCAGAAGAGGAGTAAACTGTAGTATATCTTCCAGAGACAGGGTCAACAGAAGAGAGCCTTAATTGACTCAACTTGAGTCCCCACAGGTCAGGGAAACCAGCACATTTTAATGAGCACAGGTCTCAAGGTGAGCCACTTTATTTATTCTACTTGACAGGAAAAAGTTTTAGGAAGTCTCATTCATATGAGAACCGAACGTTGAACTACTTAGCTGTGCTGGACCATACCCAAGATAGTCTTCCCATACAAACACCCGGCCCTGGAGGTGAATTATGTGCGTGTGCTTCTGGCGGTGTGTTTGTGTGTGATTCGCAGTGAGCTTATACAGGATACACCTGTTCACCAAAGAGAGCTCAAAGTCAAACATAAAGCTTTTAGAGACGATGAAGGGAGAGAGGAGAGCATATAGACGGGGAGGCAAGGAGAAAATTATACTGATAGAAAGAGGCATATTTTTCTCTTTGTCTTTTTCTCCTTATTTAAATTATTTATTCTACTTTATTTTAGATCACAGTTACAGTACATGGGTTATTGTTATGTGAATATTACAATTATTTAATGGCAAATGTATTCATGTTTAGAGAATGGTGTTCTTTTTGTTCACATTTATGTGCTATGACAGTTATTATTCACAATTAAGATGTCCTAATAATGGCTGGGAAAGGTGTCAAAGACTGTATTTAAGGAACAACAAGTGTAGGTATATAAGCATCTCCTCATATAATGTGTATTGTATGTATAAAAGAGACAGCGTTTGAGACAAAGATGAACAGTGATAATGCAGTATATATGATACTAACAGACATGATTGAGACAAAGGTTGGTCAGGGTAAAGCTAGAACAAAAGGAGGCAAAGCAATTTGGGAAAGAAATCCAAGAAGAGGAAGAGAGGGAGGAGAAAAAAAGTGGAAGAAGATACAAGAGAATAATAGAAAAAAGCTCCTTGGTGTTTCCAGCAAGTTCTCAACAGAAAACCTCCCCCACTTCCTAAATTTTTTTAACTTTTCCAACTTTACTCCATCAATACAACGGTCCCAATGTGACTTATTAACCCTGGAGGCCCCTACATATTTTCTAATATGACAAAACTCCTTAATTAACTTAAAGGAATGACTAGGATACCAGGTTTCAAATAATATTTGGCACAATGAATGGTTTTGTCAGAGTTACTGGTTTGGGCGCCCATCTGTTAAACACCTTACCTCTAACAGACTGAAAATGATGGTTAGGCATGATATTTCAATCACTCTGAGCTGCTAAATAGATTTTGAATTAATGAATGTGCTGCTTCTTAATCTATGAATGGAACTATATACAACCTAACAGTGTAAAGCTCCTTTTAAACTAATCAATTGTATTAATAATCATTTTTATTGTGATGTAACTGTCAAGAATGGACCTTTTGCAGAATTTTGTCAAAGGTTTGTTTGCCCTTCTGCAGTTTTCTTCACCAAGTGGATGATATTGTCGCTCTCGGATATTCCCTGATAACACTGACTTGGAATTACAACTAGGAGCCTGCCGTCGAAGTATTTTCAAACTTGTCTGCTGGTAATTACAGTCTGATTGATATGACATATTCCCGACATAACGGATTACAAGAAAGAAGGAAGGAAGGAAGGAAGGAAGGAAGGAAGGAAGGAAGGAAGGAGGAAGGAAGGAAGGAAGGAAGGAAGGAAGGAAGGAAGGAAGGAAGGAAGGAAGGAAAAGAATAACTATCAAAAATGTCAAACAGACAAATACTGATGAAGGAACCAGTGTGAGATTGCAATATTGGAGAAAGGGGAGAGAAGAGGGGAGGAGGGTGGAAAAGGTGAAGTATAATTGCTCAGATGAGGCAGCGATTATGAAATAGGTCAGAGAAGCAGGAACGGGAAATAAGGAGGTGCAGAACAGAGGATATTAAAAGGAAGAGAAGGAGAGGAATTAATGTTAAATTTGTGAACATGTACAAGTTCCTCCAAGAGCTAAACAATAGAGTCCCACAAACACTTGCGTGATGATGTCAGTGAGAGACTAACTCTGAGCTGCTTTCATTGATAGTGAATGGGAGAGAAGACTCATCCCGTTAAAGCTTCCAGAGAGATGTTAGGGGAAACTTTCATATTTTCTGGTTCTGAGCCATTTGAAGCCGCACTGGGGAGAAAATGGAAAATAGGTGTAAAAAAAAGCAGGAGGGAAGAACTGAATTAGGATGCCATTGAGTTACTGAAGTAGGGAGTGAGGTGGAAAGGGAGTGGGGGTGGAGAGAGTAAACAGATTGGGAGGAGGTGGTGATGATAATGATGAAAGCTGTGAGAGCGTGAGGGCTGGTGGGAGGGAGAGAGGTACTGTAAAGAGGAAAGGGATGCAAGGGGGTGGGGGGGTGGTAATGATGATGATGGTAAGGGATGTGGTTAAATGAGAAATGATTTGCAAGACGATCAGGAAAGAGAGGGAGTAATGAAGCTTTTCCGTTAAGATTTAGGCTTAAACTTGGAGGAGAGCAGAGAAGATCCTCGACAAAAAGAAGAGGACCCTGGAGGAATGGAGGGAAGGAGTTGGAGGAAGGGGAGTGAAGAAAAAGTAGAGGGTAAACGAGGTGTATGAGAACACACAACGCGCTATTGACTGAAGGCTTTCCCCGTTAATTGCATATTCCCTATGATTGCACTGTGAATTGCCGTGCTGAATGAGAATGACTTTCTTCACTCCTTCCTTCCAGATGGAGAGGGAAACAGAAACAGGCAGAAGTGAGACACAAAGGGAAAGCAGCACGGATACAGAACATACAGATTATATAAAGAGGTTTAGGCCACCTTAAGATACGTTTTGGGGAAGAGGGCTAAGATTATGGTCTTAATGAAAAGTCAACACAGATGGTGGAATGAAATGACCTTTTCAATATTTAACCAAAGCCACGATATTTCCTTGACCTTAATCAAGTACTTTTAGTTGACTAAATAAACCATGGACATTTTAATCATCTAAAGTCACAGTGAATTTTTAAAAGATATGCTAAGAAAATTTAAGGATTGGCGGTTAACATGTTGCGGGTACTGGTTGTCTAGGTATGTGGGAGAAAAAGAACGGGCCATTACGTGTCCTGCCAAATACGGTAGGCTACTGACATTTCTGTGTCCTAATGTACGTTTTAGGTGTTAGGGTTTGAAATTATACTTTGATAGCGAGAATAAATCAAGTAACGCGTACGTCTCAAGCCCCCAGGAAGTGCTCTGGACCTAGAGGGACATTTTCGTAGTTGCCAAACAGCGGGTACTACAACTTCTGTATCAGTCCGTGACGTCACCTGGCCCAGAAATACTTTTTCCCATTGACTAACATTGGGAAAGAGGCGTCTGTAAATCGGTTTTAAACCAAATAAACTACCCAGTATAAACCCTTTTACACTCCTTGTTAAAATCAGTAGGTCCTTAAAGTTGTAAAATGTCCTAACAGCTGAATCCAGATTTATTTTCTCTCTCTATTCATTCTACTGAGCCAAGAGTAGAGCTTAAGTGGAAACTCAACTGCGCATGCTCTATGCCATGGATATATAATAAGAACGTATGTCTATGTTCTCGACAGCTAGGCATGATGGGTGCTCTCGAGAATCTCATGTCATTTTGTCTTCATGCGCCAATGAGCAGCTCTCATAGGAATGCACAAGGTCCCGCCTCCGACGCTGTATCCATTATACATCCATGGTAGGCCTCAAACCATGCTAGAAGGTCTAGTTGTGATTAGCTAAAAGATAACCACGTCCATGATGCACAATGACAATGCTAATGAAGAACAGGTGTAAACTTCACTGTCTCACCTGTCATCTTTAAGGTCATGTTGCTAACACTGCGACATTTGAAAGATAACCCATTTGAATCTGAGGTGCATCTTGTAGCGATACACCACAGATCCAACCCTGATTCTGTATTCTCCATTTAGCTGTACTATTTTAAAGTTATTATATACAGTACCTATCTTTTAAAGTGAAGTAGAAATATTTCATATCTAAAATATGGAAAGAAAAATGTACCCTACAAAGATGCCTGATTGACTTATAACTTACTGCAAATATTAAAAATACATTTCAGAAACAGATAGATGGAAAACTGTTCATGGTTTTGTGATTCCAGCCCCTCAAGGTTTTGTTGGATTTTAATAAAACATGTAATATCACAGTGTTGAAAGTTCCAGGGAATAAACTCGTACATGGTAATGTATGATTTGGGTATAGACTCTGTGTGACATATTAATTACTTGTGTTTGCTAAATTGAGGTCTGTGTCTGAGGAAAGAGAGGAATGGACAGATTAACAATGTTCCTGTGTTCCCTGTGATAGGGGAAACAAGTCATACTGTGATTAAACTGTGTGCTCAGAATAGTGGTGATACCACTTGTGATCAACGCCGCTTTTGGACAGGTCTGAAAGGATCGTGGCATCCTTGGGGAAATGATGGCTAACAAGTCATTAGCGATGACACACTGACAGGGGAGATTAATATCCTGCTCTTCCTCTCTGTCAAGTGTGTGTGTATGTGTATACGATGAGAAAGCCATTAGATTGGTGGAGCTTTAGCATTGAGTAATTTTATGGATTGAAATCCAATCGTAGTTTGTATTATAATTGAGAGATACACCCCGCATAACAATAGGAGAGGATCATTTGTGTATTGTCATATTTTTTAATCAATCAAACAATAAAATCATATAAGGTTCAATTCCAGTGAGATGTCTTGGGAGTGGGGTTAGGATCCTAGAGGACTGAGGGGAGGAACTCATACTGGGACTCTGACCTGGTTCTTCCGATACCTTCTTTCCAATTTCAAGGGGGAAAATGTTATTGTGGTCGGATTCCTAAGTATTTTCCGAGCATAATACTTGCAACATATCACAGTGCAATATTTGCATTACGCTAAATTTGTTTAGAAGTTTTGTGGTGCGGCAGAGAAGTCCCGGTATTTCAGGCCTTGTTGAAAATCCTTGTCTGGTCAGAGAATGATAATGTGAATAATGTTTGATTTATGATCATTACCTCTAATATCTAATGCTGGTGGTGTTGTTCCTCGTCAGGACGCTCTCAACGGGTGCAGGAATAGAAGTTCCTCACTGTTTGAGTATTTGGATTTCCCTGTCTGACGTGAAACAGTCCTTGGTGAGGAACCAAGGTACTTGAAGCTGTCAACAAAGAGAACCTGTGGATATTAAAGGATGCATAGTTTCCTCCCTATTTTTTCTCAAAGTCCTCTACTTAGTCTTGCTGAAGTTTAGGAGTAGGTTGTTGTCCTGAAACCAGCGGGTCAGGTCCTCTACTCCTATTTCATTGAGGCTTTTGTTATACTGCTAGATCAGGCACCACAGCTGTAACATCTGCAAACATATGATGGTGCTCGAGTCAAAGGTGGCTACAGAGTCGTGTGTGTACAGGGAGTATGCTGGTTTATGTCCTGTGCAATGAAATGTCTTGTTTAATGTGTTAACATCTTTGGCAATGAAGCATTGTTGAGGATAAGCAATTTTCTGAAGTTAACGGCTAAAAACGGTTAGAGTACCGTATATGGTTGATGACTAAATGAAACCAATTGCACAGCCACTGAACATGTTTCCAGAGGAAGATGTAGGAACGCTGCACTGAATCTGCAAAGCAAGATCACTGAAATGTTCAATCAAGCAAGATATTATGGAAACTATGCGTCTAAATTGCAATTCAAAAAATGCTTCAACAGATTTGGAAAGGCGGGGTTAAAACCTCAGTACACAAAAATAACAACAAGTACAAATGTAGGCCGGACATGAATAGGGAAAAGATTTTGATTTTGGTTTTGTCTTTTAAAAGATAAACAGTCTTTTGACATTATCGTGTTCACACACAGAAATCTATCTTATTACATATAAAGATACAACATGATCCAGGGAGAGGTGACCAGAGGTGCTTCAGTGTAGATGTTTAATGACTTAAACAATCCGCTTTGTGAATAATTAATCTGCCTACAAAGTCTGAACATGGAGGATGTGATGTGTGTTTATGATTCATAATTATTGTATGATCTCAATGCAGTACAGCCCCTCACACAGACACAATCAATATGCAACAATCGTTTCTCATCACTACATCTCAAAGAAAGGGTTGGATTTTAACATGCACATAGCGACACAGATCAAATTCTTTTTCGTCTCCTTTGAGCTACATTAGGGGAAATTAAGTTCAGCCAGGGTTTAAAATGTTTGACCTTGCACTTTAAGTATATGAAACTCAATCAGATAGCATGTGACCCAGCAGTAATAGCCATTTTAAAATATCTGACCCTTATTAAATCGTATCTGACCAAAGTCAAGAAGTGTGCGCTGCTCGGTCTCTGCTTGTTTAAGTCGATCAGCCTGACGCCCCGTCTCCCCCTCTCTCTAATAATGCCTGCATGAACACAGGCACACACCACACAAAGTTCATAGAGGTATATACAACTGTGCACCAATATGCTTGTATACACACTTCACAGGACACTGACACACACTTACACACCCTTGTCTCTCAGATCAATTTCAATTCTCCAGTTAGGGAACAAATCAGCACCCAGCCTTTCATCTCTTCAGCCTTTCTCGCTCTTCCTCTACACTGCCCACTTCTCCATATTGATCTCTGTTGCTCCCTTGGTTTGCTTCTTCTTCTCCATTCTCTTTTTTATATATATATTCCTCTTTTTCGCCTGTTTTCTGTCCATGTCCTCCTCTTGTATCTCTTTCGGTCTCTCTCTGTTCTTCTCTATCTATAGCAGCCTCCCCTTTCACCCCTCTGTGCTCTGACTGTCTCAAATACAGACTAACCCCCAACCTCAACACACACACCTCATTTAATGAAGTTAATTTACAATCCATGAAAACCTATTGACCCTCTGCCGGGGTTGAACACATTGTCAAGTTGTATTGAGCGGGGCATATCTGTATGCCTGTCTGCCTGTCTCTTTGATCATGTGTCTACCTGTCCTGCATCCTGTCTGCCTGACTCGTGTATGCTTGTGAGTTTATTCCTGATGATAGAAGTGGATTTATTTACCTAAGCATCCTAATCCCAGAGTTTTTTTTCTCTTTTGGCATAATTTTGGGTGATAAACTGTCACTGCTGTGATGTTTATGCACTGCAAATCCTTTAGATCTCATATTAGTCAGCATGGGTGGTATAGAGTGATGTCTTTTTCCGTGTTTTTTTTGTTGATTATGTTTACCTTTCTGGGGTAACTCATGCCACTTTTCCTTTTCTGTGGATGTCATAAACAAAATCTTCAAACAACACTGTTTAAGAGACTGTCAGAGCATCGCAGCGATAGGGAATCGCCTTCTTTAATGAATGCAGACTTCATAAATTCACTTCATATAAGAAAGGACACATGTTAAAGTGTAATGAGATGGTACCAGAGAAGCCACATTTGAAGTCATTGTGCAAAGTTAATGACGACTCTGCATGACCTTACTTTGTTTTGAAAGATGGAAGGATAAGCGGCAAAGGATGTGTTTGTATGAGTGTCTGATGCATTTGTATATGACCGACAGGGAAATGAGAAAAAACAAAGAGAAAGACACAGGCGGAAAGAGATTTATATTAATGTTCTGCTGATCCTTTTAGACTTAAAACACTAAAAGGCAAATAGAATGTCTTAAATGTTTATGATGAAACTTTCCACTCAGATAATATCACTGTCAAGGGTGTCTGGATTCATTAGGATGCCATGTATGCCCACACTCTGCTAATGCTACAATCTAAATGAGTTAACATCAGCCAAGTATTATGATACCATACAAGGGTTCACAATATTTGACTATGTTTGCATCATTAATTGTACTGAATCCTTGCATCTGACATGTGTCTCTTTAGACTCATAAACAGTAGGGATAATTACATACACTATATTGTATGTTGTTTGGGTGTTTTCATCTCTTTATCATCCTCAATCAGTGACCAACATATAAAAACCAGGCAGTCAAGAAGGGGTAGAGTTGAAAGATAAGACACATTAATCTTTAAAATAAAAGGCCATTGGAGATGTAAATGATCCGTACAATAAACATTTTGCTGAAATGTGTCCAAATCAAGTTTCCCATCACATGTAGCTCCACGGGACACTAATGTTAACATTAAACTGGGCTAGGAGCAGCTGAGGAATAATTGTGAAGTTGCAGATAGAAAAACAACCCCTCCCTTTCAAAGTTTGTCAGCAAACCTACGCTGGCCTTTAGGAAACATGGAAATGAACAAAAAAACCTTTATAGAGCCAGAGAGAGGTTTTGTCCATACTGTAGAAAACATGGCGGTGAAACGTTGCAAACTCTGAGGAAGAGGACCAGCTCCCTATGTAGATATCACGAGCTCATTTCTGGCTTAAGGAAACAAAATGTTTGAGTTTCAGGGGATACCAAGATAGGTGTGAATTTAATATTCCATTTGTGTCAATAAATCCCTGTTAATCACACACACTGGTCCTTTAATGCATAGAGATGCCTGGTCCCGCTTAAACCATCACAAGGACTTCAAAGACAGTTTTTTTCAAAGACAGTTTTTTTCAAAGAGAGTTTTTTTCAAAGGCAGATTTGTAAACATATTTTTGGTTAGGTAAATTCAAAAAGTCCCTTAGAAAGTATTCATGCTTCCATGTGATTGAACAATTGCCTGATAGGGAAAGAGGTCAAAGCAACCTCCATTTCTGCTATAAGTACACTTCGTCTAGCTTCTGTCCCATTTTAATTTATTTGTTAGTTTGTTCAATTATAAGGCTACTCTTTAATGATTTTTGCAATTACTGTTGGAACTTTTAACTACAAACATCATATATTTCCATATTGAGTAATTTGTGAATTATTTAGGGATGAAACAACATCAGGTTGTCGGATGCAACAACCTGTTGTCTATTAGAGACTTATTCTAATTACGTTAGATAATCCAATTGGCAAAAATAACACTGTGTTGCCAAATTACAGAATGATTCAATACAAAGAATTAAGTTTGCTTTGCAGGTGATTCATTGTTCCAGCAGTGCAGGCTGACACTTAAACACAAAATATTCAGCTTGATTGTTTTTACAGAGCGATGATTATCTCATTTTCTCATTATCTCAGCTTGCCTTCCTTAGGAGGATTTGCAAAGCTCGAAGAAGAGACCTGGGTTACAATGGAGCTGGAAACAGGGTTTTAGTAGATTAAAAAGTATAATGTAACCTTGGTCGATACACCATCATAGCGATCAATATCAGACATGGCTAACTAACCTCCTTAACCTCCTTAGGAGCAAAGCACAATGGTGTTTCTATCTGATCTTTTTCTCTTCATTAGAAAGCTATTTACACTTTCACATGAAACCAATACTCAGTGGATAAGAACTCACCAGTGTAATGATGCAAGAGGTCACACAAAGGGGCTTATAGTGGGACGGTAAGATGTTATTTTATGATATAGAAAAGAGCAGTGCTCCAAAGCATTTTGCAGAGGTGTTTTGATAGTTTTGACCTTTTCAGGGGTAAGCATTAAGTAGAATGGATAGAAATGATCAGGAAGGGCGTTTTGCCCATTTAAATGATTTGTAACCATGCACTGAATTAAGCATCGCATTATTCCATCACATGCACAGATCATATGCTAGCATCTAACGAAATTGGAATTCAGTACAATAACAACCCTCTGCATGCACGGCGGCATTTTGTGTGCAGCCAACACTACTGCACTGTGAAAGCCAAAGGATAACATGCTTTCAGTTTGGATTATACTACTGGAGTAAAAAATATATTTTGAATGATATTTCAGTTCACCACCATCTGTATTGTCACATTAATTCTGTGCTTGTTAAATGTTATTTTGGTTATTTGCAGATGGACATGGAAAACTAGGGTCCCAACCAGGAATTTCCCTTTTTATTTCCTGTAACATATAAAGTTAATTGTGATACGTTCCTAATTATTATCATGGAAAGTTTCCAACTTTACTTTTTCCTAAGTTTTGCAAGCATAGTTGCAATACCATTTTCCAGCAGGTTGGAAGCTACTGTACCAAGATGACGTGCATTTATCTGACATTCACTTAGAGGCATGATGGAGCCTCCATGGAAAAGGAACAAAAACCAAAAGTGAAATCCTCCCTGAATCTAATTTTCATAGACTATGATGTAATCAACAGCAATCCCCATTTTCTGGGAAGCATTTCAAAACATTTGGTCTGTTGTTTTCTCCGTGCATCTTGCACATGCCCTCGGCTAATAATCAAAAATTTAGAAGGGGCCTGTTCAGGTCCCTGCTGGGTTGGACTAATGGCCCGTGATCATGAAGTATGACAGCTTTCTAAATTGAACTATTTGTTCAAAGCAGGTCTAACTCAGAAGTAACCATATGCCTCAAACATCACTGATGTGCCTTCACTGGCTAAAAATCTCTTAGTTTGATACATGTTAACAACCACAATTACCAAGGCTACATGTCGGATTCAATTGAGTTGCTGAATGAAAAAGTCTGGTAAAGAAATATGACTGAAACAAGAAGTACCTTATTCCTCTTAAGATATTCTGATTCCCTGACAGTAATTACAGTAAACACATGACGCCTGGTTTAGTTGTTTAAGGAAAAGGGGAGGGCCGAAGGTTCATATGTGACTGGGTTCATCCAGAAGGCATCTCCAACTAACAGATGTTTATTTTAACACTTTGTTTATGAAAGTGAGATAAATGCATTGGTGATGGACGATAAAAACACATGAGTTTTCCAAAAATCCCTTTGCTGATTGCCATACTTTTCAAGATTTCTACTGCATTTGATTCTTCAATTTGTAGTTGGATTTTCTTATCTGGTATTTTAATCCATTATCGTCCTTCAAATGTTACCAACAGATGAAACTTCTGTGTTTAGTTCATGCTGGTGGCATTATGGAGCAGTCTTTTGAATTCTTTTGGCGTTCACTGGTGGCTCTGAGACCTTTATCTGTGCCTCCCCAAAATTACAAAATAGATTTGACTGTGCAGTTGGTAAAAAAGTTAATGAAAAGAAGTGTAGCACAGCACAGATATTTACAAGATCTCCAATATCTGTTAATGCTCAGAGGAATCCAAAATGAACCGTTCTCATATTGGCATTTATCCGACTGAAACTCATTTAGGCATACAAGTCACGCCGCCTACTCTCTCTCTCTCTCTCTCTCTCTTTGTTCCCCGCTCTTTTCCTTTTTTTCCTCACACTTGTTTTTCATCCTGCCTTCTTCCTCTTTATCCCTCAATCTTACGAGTACATAAAACTTCTAAATGAAGTAAAATAATATATAAAATCTAAGATAATAAAGAGCCAGCCTTTGAATGTTGACTGAGTCTTGATTGGATGCCGCAGCTTCATGACTCAGATGAAGCTCAAACAACGGAATCTAATATTGTAAATTAATCTTTGCAGAAACACTACCTCCCTCACTTTCCCTCCTTCCCCCTCTCCCTCGATGCTTCCTCCTTCTGCCTCCTGGTGAATAAAGTTTACATGATGAACTAGAGTGAAGGATGTCGTGTTGTATCTAGGTGTTTCTTTAGTATGATGGGGAAGATTGTGCAACGTATATCTATCTAAGATGCCTTTAAGAGCTATAGTATCTCATGGTCCCGTTAGGAGAAGCTAGAGTACATTTCAAAAGCCATATTAAAGTAATGGCTTGTTTAATGAAATATGACATGCATGCATTAAGTTGGTTTTGCATTTATGATGCAATTTTTACTGAAAAGTCTTATTTTTAAATGGCACACTAAACTGCCAGGCTTCAGTCTACTATAACATCTTACTGATGTTGTTTTAGAAGGATAAAAAACCAGGTTAAAAGGTGCTTGTCTCATTTGGATTGAGATGTTTTATTCAGGTTTGTGATGCTCTGGGATCAATTCTACTCCAACACACTCAGTACCTATGCAACCTGTTTAATTTATCCAAACTCAAATGCAATCTGCTATCATAACGCCTTTTCCATTGATTTTAACCTGCTCTACTTTGACTCTATTACCAGGCTCTGTTGTGTTCTCTCATAATCTTTATTTTCAGCAGTCTCTACATTTATCTTGATTAGACTACCGTGCCTCGTTTTCTTAATTTTGTTTTCAAATGTTGATTAATTAGACGATTATACATAGTGAGAACAATGCAGAAGGTGACATAAAATAAGCTTGTTTTGCAAGACAACAATTGACAAAGAAAGTACCGTTTGCTCTTTTTGTAGTAGTCCTTTTGCATAAAATGTAATTCCAACCTCTCTTAATATTTTACTGTTTGTTACTACTGTCACATTTGTAATTCATCGTGATATTGGTGAAGCCAAAGACAATTTTCCACATTGTGGACAATCAAGTTTCTAATGACCTCATTTAGCTATCGTAGGAGTCTGAAGTACCAGCAAATATTAATGTTTGAGTAGCCAAAAGATCATTTTTACTTCCATTTCAATTTCCAAATATGTTGAATGCATTATTTGCATGACTGTACTTCGCCCAGATCTGCTCATCCAAGTGTTAGAGCTGTTTTTCAGCCTTCATTTCATACCAGCTCTACAGTCCATCAACTGAAGTGAAATGCAGTGAGGATGCAAAAGCAACTGCTGCTATTAAACAGCTACTAAATGTGGTGTCCTCTCAGTATTTGGTCATTAATAACATTCCACAGCAGCAGGACTAAAGGGGGATTAAGCAGTGTATCACCTCCACAGACCCCGGGTAGAGAGAAGCTCACCCCCTGAGTGAGACTGAGGTCAGGGGAAGTTAAAAGGGAGACAAGAGGCAGAAAAGTGAGACATCTAAAAATGGGGGACAGGTGAGTAAAAAGAGAAAACAGAGAAGCAGAGACAAGCGAGGGGTGTGAAGGTAAATTGACTTTGAGGAGGTTAAACTCTGAGACAATGCCCAGAAGAGACTGATTATGATAAGGAGAAGAAAGGAGAGAGATGAGACACATATTTCATTAAGGGATTGGAGAAGGGAGGCATAGGAAGGGGTGAATGTTGCCTCTACATTCTACTCTTTTTTTACCTGCATTGTTGGACAAGCTTATTAGGTTAGCAGCTAATTAGCTTGTTTTGATTCACTAAGTCACCTTGACCCACGCTTTGACCGTTCAGCTACTAACTGAATAGAAACACTGTCAAGCAGACAAAAAAAACCCACACCCCAACAAAGACAAACTTCGGTTCGCACACACACAAAGCAATCTAAAGAGTAATGCACATCACACATGGACACAAACACACACACACACACACACCTTTGGGATTGCTGTAGAAGTAGCTAGCAGACAGTTATATTGGATTTGTTTTGGGGGAGGTCAGGTCCAATTAAATTAATCAAGTTCTCTTCTACAAAAACGCTGCGTGTCTCTGTATACACCTCTCTCTCCCCTGTCCGTTTGTAAACCTGTTGTCCTCTGCCTGACACACACACACCCACACCCACACATACACACACACAACGAAAGAGGGGCTTTCCAGGTGTTGCATTACTGTAATAATAAATGTATAATGCTCAGAGTGTAATCAGATCATGTCTCATTGTAACTGGAATCAGATTATACATTATGGTAATTGGTCGGCACACAGATTGAATTACACTGTGAAAGACAGTTAGCAGACCACAACTCAATTATTTTATGTCTTTCCCAGACAAACAGAGTGAGCATCGCAGCGAAACTACAAGTGAAGAGGTGGCCAGAAACAAAGATTGTCAGTCTATGTGGAAATCAAAGTTATAAGTAATTAGAAAATTATGTAGTTAGGGCCAGTTATTGAGTTATTGAGTTTTTTGTATTACATTAGCGGTCTCTTTTACATAGGTGTATTAGACCACTGCGGGCGATGTTGGAAACACTTCAAGGCAATTTTAACCTTTACGTCAGTTGAAATGTCAGATAATTTGCTGGTTTAGCCAAAGACATATATTTACAATTGGTTAGATTGCTTTACGTCACTTTAAATGTTGATATGGCACTATAAAATGACATAACGCATAAGATGCTATAGGATTCTTTCCCCACTACACCCATTTTTATTCTTTAGAAAGTCTCATACATTGCACTAGGACAACAGGGAGTGTAGCTGGTATAACTATTTTTTTTCAGGATGGCTTGGGTTAATAGCCTCAAAGCTTGGGAGTAAAAGGTCTTGGCTACTATCAGTTCAGAAAAGAACTTTTTAAAAAGGCCATTCCAATCATCATTTCACACACCAAGTCTCATGTTTACAAGTTGACATTAGGGAATGCCAACCCTGAACATTTTGTTGCCTCCGATCATTAAGGCTCCGAGTTGCATCAGCTGCCATGCGTACAGCACGAAATACTAACATGAGAGGGAATGGCGCTGACATTAATCAAGTTCAATCTGACACACACACACACACACACACACACACACACACACACACACACACACACACACACACACACACACACACACACACACACACACACACACACACACACACACACACACACACACACACACACACACACACACACACACACACACACACACACACACACACACACACACACACACACACACACACACACACACACACACACACACACACACACACACACACACACACACACACACACACACAGCTCTTGAAGTATGTCCTATTATTGGTTTCAGTTTCCAGTAAGTATTTGCTGGCCAAACACACAGACAGTAGCACACCACCAACACACACACGTGTAATGGTGCATGCTGTAAAAATGAAAGCATGTTTGAAGATTCAGAGGAAGAGTCAGGATGAAGATGTCAGAGTTGTGGACAGGGGT
The DNA here is from genome assembly GCF_036324505.1 of Eleginops maclovinus. Classification (NCBI taxonomy): domain Eukaryota; kingdom Metazoa; phylum Chordata; class Actinopteri; order Perciformes; family Eleginopidae; genus Eleginops; species Eleginops maclovinus. The sequence goes on along the minus strand of NC_086352.1, from coordinate 13,838,710 downwards.
GTATGTGTGCACGCTGTGGACTGATTTTACTACTGAACTCAATCAGATCATTATATCAGTTCATAGTAGCATAGAGAGAGGGAACCGGCCACATAAAAAATACAAAATAAGGGATGGGGCATTTTAACGTAAAAAAATAAAGAAATTGGATAGCAACAAAAATGAAATGAAATACAGAAATGCGATATATTGATGCACAACTGTTGTATCATGGTATGTTTTGTATCACCCGATTGTTGCCATTACACAGCCCTAGTAGGTATAACCTTAATCACTGCTGACCATGAAGCAACACGGGGTCTGGAAAGTGAAAATAAACACAGAAGTGCCTTAAACTTGCAATCTCTTGAATGTCCATTAGGGGGAGCACTGGCTGCAAAAGGTGTCTGGATGTATAAAATAAGTGACCCAACAGATATTCAGTTTATGGTCTCAATTGCTAGCTTCAAGTCACCATCAAAGCACCATGATGTTCATTGTGTATATGACGGACTCATTTAGAGTAAAATATACGATAAAGCAATCTATGCTTCAGATCGTGGCTACAACCTCATGGTCAGGTTTGGGTGTTCAATCTCGCAGTGTTTTTTCAGTTCATGAAAGGGAATTATAATAGTTGGTTCTCCTTAAAATAACTTGTTCAGTGTTCTTAACTCCAGCCTCGCATGTTACAAATTGTTCCAAAACAAACAAGATGGTAAGGGTTGATGCTAAATTTGAGGTTTCAACATCATAAGCCATTGAAATTAGTGAAATCATGGGGACTCGTTTTTTTCTATACTGTTTAAGTGTATGCTACTTTATGGACAGTAAGTGCCTCTGCCACCTTACTATAGCTGGACACCTCAAGTCCATTCGTAGCAAAAGCATCTTTCATTTGAATGACACAAAACGCTCTTATTTATGATCTTTGTAAAATGTCATCATGAGTTCATCAAGAGTGAGTTTGACGAATACCTACTTTATTTTTACAAAACAGTAATTTCTCCACGGCGGGGAGTGCATTCCTTTCAAAGACGAGATGAAAAAATGCCAGACCTGACAGGAACAAATCAACTGAAAAGTTGACCCTCAAAATCCATCGTTGTTTCTCCCTGCACCACAGGTGAACCGCATGCCTCAGGTCTCAGAACTAGCAGACATGTACCCCGCGCCCTGTGTGATCTCTGCAGTTGACCGCACTTTGAACCTGTGCCAATGCTTCCCAAAAATACCACAAAAGACCTTGACCGAACTTACCCTCAAGTCATGTTTCATCCTTCTGTCATCTTCATCATCATCCTCCTTTATTCATGACATCATTCATCTTAATGTTGACTTATCCTGGAGAGATAAAGAAAGAAAGCCAGGGATTAAGTCTGTTGTAAAGTGACCTTTAATGTTAGAGGTACACTATTCAACAATTCTATTTCCAAACTGCTGAAATGGTCTCAAAGGTTGCCATACCCTCGACTTCAAGGTTCAAGGGTTTTTATTATCATATGCACAGTAGCTACAGTGTAGTTATGGCAATGAAAATCTTTGGTCACGAACAGGAAAAGCAGAAGGAGTTTTCGATTTCTTCGACACCTCCGACTGTGGCTAAGGTTGTGGTTTGTCTAGAAGTGGAAATGCATGCTCCCAGTAAACTACGCTGGGTCATCTCTGAAGTGTTGTTGGTTTTTGTTGGGATAAAGCAGGTAGGCAGGGGGGAAGAGAATAGAAATACTGGGAGGTATACAAATTGTGCTTTTGATTTTGATGATTGAAGTGAATCGTCTGATCCATTTTCAGTTTAGAATTGTGTTTGTGATATCCCCACTACTATATTAACTCAATAAAGAAACCTGAATAATAATATACTGCAAAACATAGAAATCTGGTTCCCATCTCTTCCATCTGGTTTTGTTCTGTTTAGCTCATTATTTAAACAAAGTTGATCATAACTCTGACACCTTACAGATGTTGTGCTGTGATCAAGGAACATTACCTAGGAGAGGACATCTGGGCCTTTGCACAGTACATAGTCTCCTGCCCCCGCAACAACCACAAACTGCTATTGTGTGGAGGCTGTGTCTGGCATGAGTGCCAGCCTTTGTATAGTAGACCTGTGCCCTATCCTATACATCATTCCCTGACACCTCAATGTGCTTTTCTGTGAGAATCATTATGACAGATGAGATCGTTTGCATGTGCAAGCGCCACATCAGGTGACTGCAAGTGGTAAGAAATGAATTATGTTAATGCAAAAAGGTCCTTGAATAATTAAAGCTGCAACAGATCCTCGCCTACTTCCAGTACTTCTGCACACTTCATAACCTTTATAATATTGCAGTTTGCACTTTGTTCTCATCACATGTAGATAAGTATTGTTAACTTAAGTAAAAATGGTGTAGAAATACTCAGTTAGTAAAGTAAAGAAAAAGTCATTTTAGTATTTCTACTTAGGCACCTTAGTAAAATAACAAACACTCAAGCATCAAACTATAGTAGTACCAAAATGAAAAGCACTCATACAGGATGGCCATTTTCAGAATAATATATAGCCCTGGTTTATAATTAGTGATCGATTAATGTGAACATCATTTTTATTTTGCAACTAGTAAAGGTACGGCTCACTTTAATGACTCTTGTACTGCCAGGTATATCCATAACAGTATATGGTAATTCATTAGTTGGATTCTATGTTAATATCAGGAACCGTCAAAGTAACTAATAGCTTACAAATAAATGTAGAGGGGTAAAAGTCCAATGTTGGCCTCAAAACTGTAGTGGAGATGTAGTATAAAGTAGTAAAAAACAGAAATACTTGAGTTAAATTGAGTTGAACAACCCTAAACTTGTTTATCGGTTATAATTATCAGTCAACATTTACAAGCACACACAACACAGGTAATTGGAGAATATAAAACAGCCCTAGGATATGAATAGTGTGCATTAGGGTGCATTGCAGTGTAGTAGGTGATAGAACAACAGGAACATATGCTACAATGCCTCTGTTCCTGTATCATTGCCTAATTGAAAACACACACGCATACAAAACATGGTGATCTGAAGCCAGAAGCTTGTAACCGTGATTCAACTTTCAGCCTGGATGAACAAGAGGCCTTTCCATCTGATTTCACTCTTTCATTCCGTCACTCTTTTAGCCTCCTTTTCCTTTTTTCTCTCCCTTCTTAATTTGTTTTTCTACCTTATCTCCCTCGCACACACTCTTTGTCTCTCAAACACATTTTCAGAAACCCAAGTCCATAGTTTTCTCCCTCGCTCTCTTTCAATTAGTCTTCTTGACCATTTCTTATCACCACCCTTAATTCCTCCTTCTCTCCCTTCATCCTTTCAATCCTTGCTTCCCTGTTTAATTTTCCCCATTTGATTTTCCCCGTTTGGCACAACTCCACTTTCTCTCCTTCTCATTTGTCAGTTAATCTCCCTCCATTCATCTGGTTTCTCATCCTCGTCTTCCTCTGTCCACCCTCCACCTGTCAACCAAACTTACATTTCCTAATTTTTTAATTCCCTGTCAAGTAAGTTTGGTCATCTAAGAACACAGCAAATCCTACATTGAATTTTAAAACATTGAAAAACGTATTTTACTTTTTTACAGTGGAATATTTCTTCTGGTTGGCACTGTTGCTTAATGGTTATATATTTCAACCAATAGAAAGAGGGTCCTGGGATCCTTGTTTTGGGAGTCTTTATTTCTGAAAGTTCTCCTGTGGGCTTTAACAGTAATCCTGAAGTGCAATGAAGAAAAATATCTGAGTGTCTTTGAGTCACAAAGACAGTAACACAAAGACAGAGAAAGAGCTAACTGAAACATTTTGACTAGGTTGAATTGTGCAACATGGACATCCTATTTGTGTTCAACAAAAGTCCTTTGATAGAACTGATCAAAATGAACAACTTTCTCACAATGTCTGCTGAAAAAATTACCTGACTCCAAACTCACAGACAGAAAGAGAGGAGGACAGACAAACAATCACCGAGATGTGAGGGGGGGAAAAAACACACCAGAACAAAGAAGATGACGCCATCTGGCTTGTTCTTCATTACAGCTGTTACACACACACAAACAGACACAGACACAGACACAGACACAGACACAGACACACACACACACACACACACAAACAAACCCTACCCCCAGCATCTCTCTCTGCAGGACACCAACCATGTATAATGGGTTCTGTCCTGAGGTGAACCAAAAGTGAAATATGTCTTTTGGGACTTGATAGAATTGCAAATGACAGAAACAAACGTACCAGGGGGGGATGGGGGGGGGGCCTTTCCAAGGGACACCGTCCTTCCACAGTTACTCTCCTTTTACTGCTGTCTAAGCAACGCCACTAAAGCAGTTTTATGTTGGGAAGTTTGTGCAATATTATGACTAAAAGGTACTGCAAAAGCTATGCTGTTTTGTGGAAGACTAATAGCACAGAATAATAAATATATAATTATTTGTTGACTAAAATGCTTATTTAAACACTTGCATTGTTTCTAATGGCATGTTGTAGCAATGAGCCAGATTACAGTTAATTAAGTGGAACCTCGCCTCATGCTGAGAGAGGAAGAGAGAAGTTTTCCCTGTGAGCTTCTCCAACTCGTGCTCTGTATGGAAGTAAAAGTCTAAAGTACATCTTAAATGTACGCTGCTGCTGCTGCTGGCAGTCTGTTGGCAGAAATATGTCACAAAACTGTATTGATTAACTTTTAAATTAAATAATCGCTTTGAAAATAATAAATAGAGTTTCACAAGAACTGATTAAATGCATGCCTCCTTTCCTTCTGAGGTCTTTCAGTTAATGTGAAATATTTGTTTAAAATGTCCATCTTAAATTAAATGTGCGGCCACTCAACTTTCTTAAATATAGTTGATATAATTATAAATATATGTCAAATTAAAATGACTGTCTTTTTTTCCAGGTTCTCTTGGATTTCACTTTTGTTAGAAAAATGTACTCTGTCCATAATGACATCTTTTATATGGAGACAATTCCATAATTTCCCTCAGGACTAGTCTGCCATAAATCAATGCCTTCACCTTAGTTTTTCATTTGAATTTATACAAGTGAAATACACTCAGCAGTGGTGCAAAGCTAGAGCAAACATTCAACTAAAATGAAATGTCCTATCTTTTTTTATTAAAATGTATCTTGATATACTCACATTACAGTTCAATCACAAAAACCCTTAGTATCATTGAAACAGATATTAGAAAGAAAAATGTTAGTGCGTGGTTGAAACACTAGACTTCATTAATATCCTGACACAATGTTAAAGAAATAGCATCTGTCCATTGGACATTAATATTTGCATTCACTGAGGCACAGCTTGATTTAAGTTAATAGGAGTAGCAACCATGTCTGACAATACAGAAATAGCAAATGCATTGGCTCATGGCAGCTGAAAATGACCAATTGTCCTCTTTTGAGAAAACATGCATATTTTTTTGTAATTAATGAAGTTCTTTCATACTTTTTAATCATGTATTTTACACAGCAGTTTTGAATGTCATGTTGCTTAACACCGTTATGTTAAGTGGGTGTCATGTGTCCATTGTGGCCTGTCCTGAATAACATCTTCCCTCGCTGGAGGTGACTGTATAATACGTGGACTCTTTGATAATTCACCATCAAGTCTGAGTAATGTCTGAGGCAAGTCTGAAGTCAATAATGATGAGTTGCACATTAAATCTAAGGCCTGGGACATCTGTGTAAGTCATCATCATTACATAAAATGATAATACCATTGACCAGCTCCTTCACAGCAGATTACAGTGTCTTGCTCAAGGACGCTCCGACTGTAGTCAGATTGAACTGCAAATTACTGAATTACTCACTGTACCATTGTCGCCCGTATAATTTACAATTCTTCATAGCACCATGTTGTCAACTGATGTTTTCCCACATTACAAGATACAGATGGGTACATAAAAAAAAACATTATGGAATTCTTAAAACTAATGTTCAAGAGCATTAAAGACGGTCAGGAAAACATTGTATATCTGTAAAAGTCAGGTGCTAATCTTTTCTAAGATTCCGTCTGACAATGTGTAGTATTTGTGAGCCATCCGACACTGGCTGGGGAATAAAAATGTCAGTTTTCTGCTCTGGTTAAGAGCCTATTTTGTCATTAACGACTGATTTATAGTCTCCTCAGGGAATTAGACTCCTCTTTTCTGTTTTGACTTTGAAATCACATCATAGAAGTAGAAAAACACTGTCTAAGGTGCCATTGAGTGCAGAAATTCAATCATGTGTATTTTGGGCTTTGGTCAAGGTGAATTATAGAGCCACAGCACTGACCTTATTTTTGATGGGACATAATTATTTTCAGTATACTGCCTGTCAATTTAACACCACAAAATACAGCATGAACCAGAAAAATGTTGATTTATCGCTAAGAACATTTATCAGGTTGCAATTTACATGGTGTTTGATTAGGTAGCGTTTTGTTCAACGGTATATCTTGTTTTGTCCCACAAGAAGTTACACACATAGAAGAATCCAATGTTGGAACAGCATTTTAAAAAGGTCCCCTTCTCATTATGCTTTTCCGGTTATAATCTGTCCTTTCGTGTGTCATGTTGCTTTTTCTGCATGTAAAAGGTCTGCAAAGTCACAAACCCTCAAGTACACCCTGTAGCGAGTAAAACTCTAAAGCAGAAAAGATGTGTCTATGCTGCCCTCGAAAGCCTCGTTGTAGATTTTTCTTTTTCCATTTTTTTCTTCTGGGGGCTATTGACGTCACTAACACTGGAGACCAATCTGCACGTTGGCACGCCCATATCTATAGACCAATAGGCACACCCTCTGCCAACCGACCATTTACTGTTGGAAGGCTGAAATGTCAAGGAAGTACTGTGCCCTGAAATGTTAGGGGAAATGTCATCTGTTTGCCCCACCAAAGGCAGTACCACGAAAAAGTCAGTAGTTGAAATTTATTTTTTACACTGTTCCTTCAACGGTTCGAAGTACCGTACTGTGTGCCCGGCATTTCACAGACGACAGCTTCAAAAACCTTGCACAGGTTGATGCCGATATGCAAAGCGTGCAGTACTGAAGGACGAGGCTGTTCCTACTTTGATTCAGTTCTAACATTACATCTGAAATGTAAGAGCGATGCAAAATAAAAGAGCTCCGACAAGGCATTAGGACAGAGAGTGAATAGAGATACTATACCGAGATGCTGTATGAGAAAACCAATGTGATTTTGGAACATTGAACAATGTAAATCTATTCCAGTACACCTCAACAATGGCATTATGATCAGTAAAAACGGCCACAGTATGGGACCTTTAATATAATTTAATCTCCACTTTCACATTGGTAGGGTTTGTTGGCTCTTTGTTAAATATGTTGCATAATATTGTACAGGGTTTCTCCGTTTCTGACCACTGTGTGAAAGTATGAATGGAACCTAATTAGCCAACATGACTAAACTTTATGTTATAATCTTACAGCATTTATTATGTTTATTTTTTTTATTTTACTTCCCAGCAAGCCAACTTTCGCACAGAAATAGCAGTTTGCAATTTAGAATTCACAGCACCTTTACTTTGCTATTCTATTATTAGGATTGTGTCCATTTTATTCTGTCAATCTTTTTTGGATCTTCTTTGAAGTGTCATTTTAGGTGATATAAAGCAATGCCACATTAAAGCTGTTTCTTTTCTAAAAGCAAACTGTCCTCATGTTCATTTTTATTTCAGATGAGGCACAGCCACATTTGCAGAGTGCAGATCTAAAACACTTTGATGAATTTGATATTCCTGAACATTTACCCTAATAACACTCTCTCAACAACTCACCCTCTCTTTCTGCTGAGGGCAATGTCTCTGTGTCCTGCAGTAGCATATCTATATTTAGTTGCTATGCAATTGTTTTGGCAGACCTTAGACATCAAACTGCACATTTTCCATTTTCAGGGAGAGGTGGGGGTTAAATGTGACTCAATTGCTTTGCACTAACCCTAACTATAATGATTTATCACACTTTTAGTTGATTGTCTTTTGTATAAATAACCTAAAATGTGCAAATTACCTAAATATAGCTCTCCACCATTTCACTCTGGACAGCTATTCTAAAATCAGCTGGTGTGGCTTTGTAAGCCACCAACAGTCTTATATAATCATACACCATGTCCACTGCTAACGTTGCCCAAGCTAAGTAGTTACTTACACCCAGGTGTATGTAACTGTTCTCACTTTTTCTCTGATTGCTTGCTAAGGTCACCTGAACAAAATCCAGAAATCCTATTATTAGTTCTACATTTTACAGGCACATTTTGCATGAACATGGTTAAAGAGTCAGTTTCAGGTCATTAAAGGCACGTTTGAAACTTTGATGTACAATGTGTTTATCTGGTATAAAGGGTGTTTTTAAATCTGCAACACGTGGGAGAGGAGATGGGGAAGTAATGTTGGTTTATTTCCAAAACAATATCATAAGGGAGAGTGAAATTATTAAGTTAATCTAATAGAGACACAGTGTGCCTTGCATAAGCTTACATAGACCAAGATATCGGGGTACTTTTTGCAGAGCCCGCTCATTATTTTATATAAAATAACCAAAATGAATATGTTAAACTTTCACAGCCAGACTAAAAAAAAAAAAAGTTCCCTAATTGTGCCCCGATCAGTCCATTAAGGATGTAGCCCCTGAGGTTCTTCAAGTGCTCCTGCTGGACCATGGCATGATTTGCATCTTTAGAAAGGGCTACAGCATCCTGAAAGAAAAGGTTACCAAACATGCGTTGGTTCACAAACCATGTCGCTTTATTATAGCCTCTATAATATACAGTAAGGAAAAATGTATCATTCTAAAATTAGAGAGAGCTTGGTGCACATGGTTCCATTGCACTTAAGATTACCACCCATGGAACAGTTTACCTATAAGTCGGGTTGGATACATAAATAGTATAAACTGCATATGTATATGATGGTTGCTGAAAACCAGTGAGCTGTAGTTTAACGACCCGCCTGTTTGCCTTTTGCAAGCGTGATGGTAAAAGAAGGGTGTAAGTACATTTTTTGGAGCAAATAATTCATAACAGTGCAAATAATACCTTAAAGTCCTTTTTCCTAATCAGAACTGTGAATCCTATCGACAAAATACCATGTTCTTAAGAGAGATAAAATGCTGCTGAACACATTGATTTAGATTTCATGTTGGTAGTGTGAAAAATATGAGGTAGAGAGGTGGTGAGGAAACTGCACCGTTCTGCTTTTCTCCAGTAATTGCATTACCTGCTGAAGATTCATATGACAATGGAAGCCATACAAATTTATTGCAAAGCAGAGCTGAAAATGTGAGATGGTTTGCCTAAAAAATGTTACAGCCCAAATGCCTGATTCTGAAAAGATGACGCTAAACTGCACAGCTGAAGAAGAAGGTTACGTATTAGGAATAGTAGGAGTGGAAATGGGACAGAAAAAAACCTTTGTATAGCCAGAAACTTAGAAATGACAAGAGTTGAACTATAACTATAAGAACTTTCTTTTACAAAGTTTCTAGTTATCTTTTACTATACAGGGACTGAAGGGACCTAAAAACAGTGGTTGTGAGAGGAAGTGAATCTACTGTTACATTGTGAAATCTGTTTAGCAGTAAGGAGGATCCCTGGACACACTGATGTATAACGTGTATATACTCTTTAATATGAGAGATGTTTCACAAATTAAAAACTCATCATCGATTTGTGTGATATTTTGATAATGATCTGCACCTTCTGCTTCCGTCCAGACATTTTTGGGGGGTTAAATGTGGCAGTTAGTTGGAGTTTTTCTCACTTTTTGACCAGATCTTTTGTCTGAACAAAACTGTTTGTACTACTTCTTACTGAAATGATGTGTAAACAGGATAAAGGATAGAAAATATAGCTTGAAAACACAAGAAGTTCAAATTTAATTTTCCAAGTAATTTAGCGTAATGTGAAAGAGTTAAGGATACAAATAATTATCTTTGCTAGACTTAGGAAAAAAATGTGATAAGGTCTAAGGCTGCAAAAAGCTTAAGCGTGTTGGTGGTGTAAAAAATGTGAGCGGTAGAGACCGTAAGTAAACTGGACATTATGCTTTCTCTCGTACAATACAAAAAAATCTGAAATAGTCTTAACATGTCCTTGATACCAAAAAGCTGCACACAAGTTTTCAAGATCAATGTATTGTACCCCTTGTAAAAACTTCACATGAAAAATCTTTAGGTAATAGTATGCATAAGGACTAGCCAACTGGAAAAGGTTAAAGAGGATTTGTAGATGCCCTTCATTGAGTTACATTGTTAAAGCATCATAGTATGCTGGATAATAGACTGTGTGCAGCATTGGCAGTCACACAGAATTTAATTATTATATATTTGGTAACAAAGGGAATATTTGTTCCCACCTCATATTACGGGATAATCTAGTAAGTTTTTTTTAACATGCCATTCACTATTCCAGCCCTCCCTTTCCATTTTACAGGATCTGAAAAGCCAATAAATATGGAGAGACAATAACACAGACAGTAGTCCCTCCATGTGTATACAGCAGGTATTATTCTCAACGCACAGCCCATATGGCTACTAATTATAGTCTGGCATCGGACATTTCAGTGAGTCCAAATCAGCGCCAGGGATGTGTACCTCACTACTGACCTTTCTGTAGATCTGAGAGGCATCAGCTGTGAATAGCAGCAACAATGCCCTCAGTGACATTACTACTGTGATGTGAACAACATTTCACAGATCATGAAGCAGGACTGTCAAGCTGGGATCACTGCTACGAAGAAATGACAGACCCTTTTTCTTACACAATTTGTGTTAGCCCAACTCCTTTCATGAACATTGCTGTATGGAAAGTTTTATCTTGGGAATTAAATCGTGCTTCTCCAAATGAGAAGTAATTTAATCTGCTCTTTCTCCAGCCTTGCCCTCAAGCTGATGTGTGTTATTATTGCATCTCCCCCCACCTGAAGGTGAGGGGAAGATACCTCCGCCATGTTGACCATATGGCCAGCTTATTATGCACTGGCAGAGCATCTTAATGAGAGTCCACAACCTGACAGAGACAGTCTTCAGAGCCCACAGCACACACACACACATTAACATGCAGGCATGGCTTTGCACACACACACACACTCACACACACACACACACACACACACACACCTTTTGTACAGAGTGCACGCACACCAAACTGAAAATAGTGAAACATTATTCAAGCATAGGAGCAGCTAAAATGAAAGCCCTGTACTGACACCCAGTGGTAACAGTCACTCACTAAATGTGTGCTGACCAACATGGTCAGCAACTGACCAAAACTGCTTTTGTTGTTAGTTGTTTAAACATTTTTATGATTTGACTCACAGACAACTTATGTATTCCATATTAGAATGGTATAAAACTCGACCATGTTTACAAAAAATGATCAAAATGTTAAATGTTATGGCAAGTAAGCCTGATTCCACTAAGGGTGAAAACAAAAAACTGTGTTTATGTAAGGTTATGTCAACAGCAATAAGTACAAGACCAGAGTCATGGTTTCCATGGTGCTGGCTAAGATACCAGCTTTACAGCCAGAGTGAGATAAAGAGAAGATAAAACCAGCCATGTCATGCTTTTATCAGTAAATTGCTCGGCCAGCCTAGAAACACATTTCATGTACACCAGTATAGGAAACACAATGCAAAACACACTGAAACACTTCTTGGAGTTATGTGTAGGGATATTATATCAGAAGCATAACTGATGAATAAAAAGAGACGGCAGCATTTATGTAAGACCACCTACAAAACAACAGTGTGTGTGCGTGTGCGTGTGTGTGTGTGTGTGTGTGTGTATTACTGGAAATCATATTCTGGAGCCCATGCTTGCGTCTGTGTGAAAAAGCACCTTGTACCTTTTTATTGCCACTCATAAAACCTTATATAACTTCACCATTTTTGGAAGACTGACAAACATTGATTAGTCACAGTATGCATGCACGCAACACAAATCAGAAACCTTACTCATGGCGGGTGGTTACGGTATCTTATGCTTATGGTTTCCTATCCACGTCAGACAAACCCAGATACCTACTTTCTGTTTTGCAAAGCTTTCATAAGGTATGAGCATCAGAAAACACACACACACACACACACACACACACACACACACACACACACACACACACACACACACACACACACACACACACACACACACACACACACACACACACACACACACACACACACACACACACACACACACACACACACACACACACACACACACACACACACACACACACACACACACACACACACACCTTACTGTCTATATGGGTGTACCTTTCATAAGTTGGTGATAACGCAGACAGCAAATGATCAAAGGACAACCTGACTGACAGTCACTGAGGCTTCGGGACAGTCGGTCTCCGGTTGACTCCTCAAGCTTCTTTTAAATGAGTGTAGTTTAAAAACGTACAAGTGGGATTTTAGTTAACTTAATTACACCTAAAGACAAATTTCTTTCCTGCAGATAACATTTTGGACTTGAGTTTGGAGGGTTCTTTTTCAGTTGGAAGAGAACTGAATGTAGGGGGTCTGTGAAGAACAGAAGGTAGCTCAGGGTAGGTTTCTTAAGGCTTTAGGATTAAATATATCAAGGTAATTTTGTTTTACTTTTCTTATAGTTAAACATGATTGAATGAGATCATACTTTAAAGAAATTCAAATCTATAAACATACATTTTGTAGTTTATCCATTGTTAAAACTCTGAATGTGTTTCCTCTTTGGCACGCAGACTCTACCATAAGGAGTGGAGTAGAGAAGCAAGATGGAGGAACTGAAATTCAGAGGCAAGAAACGAGAGGGAAGACACAGGTAAAAACGTTCAGTTCGCTGCTTTTAAAAAAAGGTCATCATGTGTCATTTCTGCTTTATTAAATGTGGTGACTGATGTTAAAGTTGAGATGGGGGATCATATTAAACTGTATTCATTTATGTGGATGTTAGGCCCAGCTACCACATCTTTTGTTAATATGGCGGTCTGATTACAATGGGGGAAAATCTGCTTTTCTTGGGGCTATTTTTATTTGTTCTACCCATGTTGGGTTTGTGAGGCTTTTTGGAAGACATAAACAAAATGATTCGGTGATGTGAACGCCTGATAGGAATAACCTATGGCAATAGGCATAAAAATACTAGTGGTTTACTACAAATCTGTTTATGTCACTGAAACGGTGGACGAGTGGCAGGCAGCAGGCTTTCACTGAAACTGAGATTTCTGAATGAGATTGTTTCTTTTACTGTCCTTTTTTTGTAAAGGCAGTAAAGAAACCATAACTTTGGATTAATTTGTTGTTTGAGGTGCAATATATGAGTCATAAATGACTTCTTCTGCTTGGCTCTAATGCATAATTGTTTCGCCGGAATGTGGGCAGGGCCATAATTATTATCGAGAAACCCCTGATTAGAAATGTTACTGTACACATTCTTAAAAAATTATGTTAAGGACGCATCATTCATTCATAATGTATAGAAATACATTTGGATTTGTTTATATCCCTAGTTTTTAGGTAGTTGGTCAAATGTACAACAGTTATAAAAAAGAGGATAAAATACTATTTATATTTAATATGTGCTTAACTACAATTACTTAATGAAGTGAAAGACAATCTTTAACAATGCATATATTTCCTTCCTTTTAAAGTTGTGTTATTGCCTGTATTAGTGAGATAGATTTAGACAGAAATATATTCAATAAACAATTCAGCTTTAAACCAGGCGGCTTTTTTGCTTCCTGTCTGCAGGCACCCCACCATTTTCATCATTGTTAGGAGGTTATTTGTTTTTAGGAGATAGATATTGGCAATAAATATAATCATTAAATTATGCGCAGAGTAATATCTGGAAGTATTGTATTACCAGGTTTCTATCTGGTGTAATTTACAGTAAAAGGAAACAGTTAATTTCCCTTGTGCAAAGCTGTGCTTCTCTTTATTGCCGTGGCTCATATCATCCCTGCAGATCTGACTGCTGTTAGGGGAGTGCTAATCCATTTAAAATGTTAAATACGAACCACAGCTTTAATCACATCCTTCATGTTGGTATCTCTCGCAGGTCAAAACAATGGGGTTGCTTCTGGGTTAAAATGTATTTTTAAATAATTATTCTCTGCTTGCTCCTATATGATTAGGAAAAACTTTCATGGGGAAACAACTCAGATTTTCCTCAAATAATCCTGATTTTGAATAACCTTAACTTAAAAAAAGCAAATAATGACAACACTAGAAAATGACTTTGTTCCAGTTTAATATAGGACTATATTCAGTGCAAGACTGTGCCACCAAGACTCACCACAGAGCACAACAGGAGGTCATTTCTGCCTCTGGCGTCAAAATCTTACGCTCCTCCCTCTGAAACTCTGAGTCAACACACTGGCCCTTGGACATATTTCACCCCCGTCAGGAGCTATAACACTGTAATTATTGTATCTAATCAAGGTGTGTCCAACTCTAGTAGGGGCAATACTCTGAAATGAGATCGCACCAAGGGTCAAACCTATAGTTTATTGAACTGTTTTTTTATTTAATGGAATAGAATATCTTTGATTCAATTTTTGCACGTCCACTATAGCCTTCTTGATTTGCCCTTGTTTCATACAACGCCCTAGAAAGGTTAACAGAAAAGTTCTGCTTTCTGTCATCAGCACAATAATCCCTTCTGACATCGAGCATGCTAACACACTCGGAATCTGTTTCACAGGGCTGGACATGACATGTCAATAGTTGTGTGGGACATTGAAATTAAAAATAGATTTTAAAGCATTTCTCAACATGTAGTAGAAGTCCAAAACAGCCCAGCCTTCTGGCATGCAATCATCTGCATATAAAACCTGTAAAATCACAAGTAAACTATCTGCCATTTGACATGCCAAAATGTTATGCATACATTTTGTTTACTGTTCAGCCACTCATAATGCCCTAGATCCAGACACCAGACTCCTGACATCTGTTATTTAATTCAAAGTAATGAATACCTTTCCAGCTACAGCAAGGAGGGCTTAAAATGATTGAGATATTTAATAAGGGGCAAGAGAAGAATGAGGGGTGAAGTTGGATTGGGGCTGAAAATTGGATTGTGGGCGTGGAGTTTTGCACAATAAACAATGCAATATGGACTATATTTACTCCTAACACTTACTTACAATAACTCGTGCACACAACAATTGCCGTTCTCGTGGATCAAACACTGACAGTGGTTCAGACTGAAGTGAATTTAGTCAGTCGTAAGCTTTAGGCTCAGCGATGACTGAAATACTAAACATTTTGTTCAAAGTGGTGGATGCGATAATCTGTGTTGGTTACACTTTCCTTGTATGTCTCAGTTAGTATTCACGCTTCCTGCCAAACTTCGAGGCAGGTGACCAGTATAACAAAGTCTACATACTGTAGCTGGGAAAACAAATAACCACCCTTAATAGTCTCCAAATGATGTTTCTTTGGCCACATCAGTATCTGTTAAATGCACTTGCCTCTTTCTCAGTAGTTCTCTTTGATAAGATACTGTCTTAAGCAACGGTATGCGATTATGAAATGCTGTTTACATACTGTAACTGGTACTCGTTAATAAAATGAAAGATTGGCTTTCCCCAGCACCTCAAAAACAATAAATTGTGATTATTAGACAGCTGAGGTTCTTTAAAGTGTATTGGCTTTTCTTAAACTAGCAGCTTTTCATGGCTATTCGTGTAATGTCAACTTATTAATATGCATCATAAACGAAAAGAGTGTGTCCCTGTGCGCACACACACGCACCTTCATCTTCTGCCAGCGTGGCTGAAGACATACTGCACCCAGTTCAGCTGGTATTTTTGATAGTTGCCATGGCAAAGTCAAAGATTGCAAAGCGTTATCAAACCATCAAAGACAAACCACACCCTGAAAATGATTCTGTAATTGGATCTATCATCTAGCAGAGGTGGGAAGGCATAGAGAATAGACGCTTTAATGTCAACTCTATTTGTATGAAATGATTCTGTACCCTGACCCTCTGAGGAGAGGACTGTTATTTGGTGTTGATGGACTAATAAAATAATTATAATGATCTATTGTACCCTCTGAAGATGTAACCAACACCCCAACATGACTGACGTCATCTAATTATTATTATCATGTGTATACGATAATAAACATCTTTATTTGGTCCAATTAGCTTCATTGTGACAGTCAATAGGTTCACCTGTTTATGACTTTCCTTATAACCACATTTACTTTCCTTCAGACACTATGACCTCTACATTCAGGGCACTAAATTCCACAATCCGCTACAATTAGTCAGCACTAGGTTTTCTCAGAGTTTCATAGAGATATAAACTAAATCTTGTCATTGAAATGTTTTAAGAGAGATAGATCATTATTTTATTTACCCCAAGTTGGGAAATAGAACTTTGCACGTAAATAACGGGCACAACTATAAATGTGTTTCCTGGTAGAGATTCAGCAAAATCATATTTGCTGTGAATAGCTTTGCTTGAAATGAAGAAGGAGAGTGACTTCGTAAAACCGGGATAAGGAAATAATCTGGTTATATGATGACAAGCCCTTTAGGACAACATAGTGTCCGATTGTTTTTAATGTTTACTTTAAAATAAAATAAAAGTTACAGGCTGGCCTCAATACAGTGGACTGTGATGATGAGACATAATGAATATCTGTCCGTGTCTGTGTGCGTGTGTGTGTGTGTGTGTGTGTGTGTGTGTGTATATCTCAGGGATACATGGGATCCATTCCAGTTAAACCCAATAGGAGCCGAGAAGGAATCTAAGGAAACATGTCTCAAAGTGGCCCAGTACCTGGCGGCTGTCTTTGTGGGGATGGCGGTCTTGACCAGTGCTGTTGTCTCAAAGGTAGGATTATCAACCGTTCTGTCCGTCTATGGCTCGATTTACAATGTTATTCTTATATTCGTCACTGGTGTTGAGGCCAACAGAAAGAAACATCTCCACAGGGTTCCTGACACTAAACCTGAAGTCTCGAGTTTAAAATATTTAAACTATTTTAGCTTCACAAATTTTGGGGATAAAAGCCAAGTGTGTCATTTTTTCAAAAGGGGATTCTGAAAAACAGATATATGCCTTCATCTCCTTTATGTTGAAAGTCTTATATCTGGTCTACCAAAGAACGTCTTCCAAATACATGTTTTGTTTTCTCTGTCTGTGGTTTGAATCTATTACACGATGCAGTTAGTCTGCATGTAATGACATTTTGTCTGAAAGTCAAATTGATTTGATTCCCTTCTGAGACTTGTTTTTTTGATGAGGTTGAAGTTTCTGTAGGTGCTACTACTGCAATTTAATTAAGTGTGTCATTTAAATACCCATTACATACATAAGACTTACTGGGAGCTGTTCAATGCAGATTAGTGGGTTTTTTTTCAGACTTATGGTATTGTGGTTCAATAAAGACTTAGCTTTATAATGTGCTGTTGGTCTAAATGAGACAAGTCTTGTCTTACAGTAGCCTACATCTGAGAGTTAGGAAATATTTAACTGACCCTTGGGGGTTATAAGCTGTTGTAAACGGATATAAACGGTTTATGTAATGCTTTATGGATCAGTCATAATCAGCATAAAACAAAAACAGCTGAAATTCTAAATGTGTTCATGGTACAGTGATTGTACTTTTTTCCATCAGAATTGTAATAGTTTACAAAACCTTGTGTGTCTTAGCCGTCTTTCTGGCTGTCCACAAAGTAACATGAAAAACATTACTACTATTTATTGTATGGTAGGGCTTAGAGTACATGACTTCTCTGTACCAAACCCTCTATATCTGTCTCTCTCTCTTTGCAGGTGTCATCTTAATTTACTCCCTATCAATCTGTAACTGCAGTATGTGCAGGCGTTTGCATGTCTGCCCCTCTGTTTTTGCCTCTATTCCCATTTCTATTTCTCATCTTCCTCCTTTGGGCTTGTCTTTTTCTTGACAAAGAATCACAGGACTATGCTCAATCATTAAATTAAACTGTCTCTGTTTGCCAATATAATCAAAATGCAGGGATTACTGTTCAACCTAAGGAACTTCCTCATTGATGTGAAGGTAAATGACGACTACAAAGCAACGAGATGTCCTTAAAGTTAGCAGTCCTCTTTGTATTAACAGGAAGTACCGCTACACAAAGGACTTCCTTGTTGCTTCACTCAGAAGCAATGCCAGTGACAAAGTCAAGTGCACTCTTTTAGGGTCCAGACAATATTCAATTGAGTTAGAGAGGAATTTCAAAAATAATTGAACAACTAATTTATCAGTAGTAATCAGTGGAACAAGCTCTGTGTTTTTGTCCCGATGCAGAAACCATTTACAAATTTAAGAGTTGGGTTACAAATGTTCTTTATGATAAAGCATATAGGCCTACTGTGTAAAGGGCTAAGTGTATTTATTTATTTTTTATCATGTTTATTTTAAGTGTCTTTGATGTTTTGTTGATCTGTATACGCTGTAAAGACCCCCGAGTATAGATTTGGGGTTTTATAAATCAAATTTGATAGGAAATGACATAGTAAATATGAAGTTTAATTTTGCCATTCAGTTTTACTTTAAATTTGTCCTAAAACTCTTTTTTTCTTTAACATCTTTGAATCAGGGCTGTCTCTTGGTGTTGTCAACTATGTCCAGTCCAACCTCCATGCGCAGCCCGAAGGAGAAACAGTTCTACATGCTGATGTTGGTTTTCTGCCTGATCTTCCCCAACTTCCTGGTGTTTTTGAAATCACTGTGGAGGTGTGCCTTCAAGAGCTTCGTACAGCCAAAGATGAAGACCATGTCATTTGTACGTTTTTTTTAATCATATATTATTATTATATTTCTTATAATATCTTATGTGCTTTGGAAAAATAATTTGATGAAAAATGTATATCATACAACCTTATTTACAAACCACATGGTAGGGCTGATCAATATTGACCCATTTATTTCGATAAGTGTCATTTTTTATTTATTGCTATACTCTTCTGCTCCGATCCTTCATCTTTATGAGGCAGATCATTTGGGGAATACTTTAAAATGGGTCCACATCAAATAAAAAATGCAGCTATAGTAAACCTAAAACATGATTATAAAGAACTTAAAAAACTAAAACGATGCACATGCAATAAGCAAGAAACAAGTCCACAACTGCCAATCTCCATACCTTGAGCAAATCCCGAAATGTAACATCAGTGTCAGAAAGGTTTAAACAAAAAGGCTGAATGTGAATCTAAATCTTAGCGATGAGGCTCCAATTTGATACTTATAAGTTATTTCATTGTGATGTGTTTTCGTCTTGTTCAGATCTGTGCCATTGAGTGCTTGGTGTCTCTTGGTACTTCCATCCTGGTGCTGGTCGTTATGCCTCAGTTTGATGTGCTGACTAATCTCTTCATCAGCGGAGGAGTTTGCATTGTGTCTGCCATTCTGCAGATCATTTACAGACTGCAGGGGGACAAATGGAAAATCCTGTTCCCAATCTGCTCGCTCATTCTCACAATCACAGGTAAAACTTTTTACTTTATCGTCTTTCTGCAAAACTTTCTACAAACTTGACCCTTTTTTCAAAGTATTATCTCTAATATGTTTCCACAAAAAACACTTAACTATGAAACACCGCACGCTCATAGGAGTTCCACCTGAGTCAAAGGGAGGTAGTAAGAGTGGACGAGTGGCATAAAAAAAAATGAAACACATGCCCACATCTGTCTCTATGATGAAGTGAAACTGGCCAGAGATGGTATTGATAAATAACAACATTTCAACATGTTTTGTTCAAAATGTTGTTATTTATAAATGTCTCTTCTCTCAGACTGGTTTGATGAGAGTTATATGAACTTCTGATACTTAATCACCAACTAACTTTGAACCCCTCAGGTTACTGCCTCCTGGGGGTGGACTACTATGTTCGTGTGTCATCATATGTGGATCGACAGGGCGCAGACTGCTTTGTGTACGTTGCGATTGGGATTTTCTCTTCACTCCTCATCTCCCTCTGCTGGTGGGAAAATCCACTGCAAGCTACTAATCGCATGCCGGTAAAATGTTCTCCTTTTTAGTTCAACCTTTTCATTTATATCTGTGCACAAGTGGACTAGGTCTGATAGAGATTCAACTGGGTTTTAAACAGTTCTGGGCCATATGAACTATATATAAACAAAAAGTGTGTATCATTGACATGACAGGATCAGAGCATTTTTCTTCTTTCCCCCTGCAGGAATCCTTGAAAGACATGGATGGTTACAGGGACTTTGTGTTTGTCATCAGCAGTATTCTGAGGATAATAGTGATAGGTAATTATCTCACATCGATGTCTGTGTCAACATATACGATAAAAGGATGCAAAATAACACAGGCTCGTGAAGTGTATTATCAAAACCAGAATCACTGTGTATTGCCTAGCTTTGTCATCATATTTCGAACATTCACGCTGTGAACAAACAGGTTTGTGATGTTTGAGATAAAGATGGATTGCAGAGGATATTCTCCAGCTGTGATTGTGGTTTTCAATTTTGTAAAGCTATGCTTTCAATTTTGCTCAACAAATTACTTTTATTCCTATGTATAGAACAGCATAATATTCTTATCTTTACTTCAATCTTACTGTTTTATATTTTAACTTTATCAGATTGACTCTTTTACATCAGTGAAACCATCTATTCTGTTGTAGGAGGAGTATACCTGATCTACCATGTGCTAATTGAGAAATCCATTACCTGGTCGGACTTTAATCTGCAGAATGAGGACTGGGAATTACTGCAAATAGGACTGGTGTTGTTTTTCTTGCAGGTAGGTAGAATAGATTAAAAAATATTAAAACAGAGACACAAGGTATGCATGGACTACAAACAAACTGGATGAGTCAAGGGTATCTTCTTCTGCTACATGACCAAACTGCATTATGTAAAATAACAGGCTTTGCAAATTTAACATTTAAGAAAAGTGACACTGCCAAAAGTGTGTGTTTAAGCAAATGCAAAACACGTTAAACAGCAAATGTGTAGTTAGTGGATGGCTAAATAAATGTCCCTCTTGCTCCCTTTCTCAGGCATTCTGCTCTGCATCCTGCCACTGGTTTGGTGTGGTGGCCTGTAAGATTCATGCGGTCAGGATGAGCTTTGCGCTGCCAGTGTGCTGCACGGGACCTTCAGTGCTTCTGTTGGGAATGGTACTTTTCGTAACTCAGGCGAAACAACTGGACGGGGCACAGCACGGGAGCATCACAGGTGAACTTATTATTTAAAACATATTAATAATTGTGAGGAAAGGAAAGTATGAGTAACATACACTTACACTTTTAATTACCAATACACCAAAACATAACGCTTTGTTTCCATTGCAGAGTTTTGTGAAAGCTTGATCCACTTGAGCCATAAAAACACCACCCCTGTGGTTTTACTGGAAATCACAAGGAGCATTTGTCGAACTTCACTCAACAGGTAAGTGTGTGTGTTTGTATCAGGTTCAAATCTAACTATCCAGCCTCTCTGGTTTATAAATGCTCTAAAATATTAATAAAATGTCCTTAACTGACAGCCAAAGTAAAGGCAAAAATATAAGTAGTCAATGTACATTTTGATGGTCTCATGTTCATGGACCATTTGATTGACAGCTACTACTTGCAATGGCCATTTTCCATGCTGGCACTGGAGGGAGTATGCATGTGGTCAGGCTTTGTCACATGTACCTACTACGTATGGAAGATCAAGGTATGGACACACACGTACACACGCACACACCTCCATGTTCTCCATTTTATATAGGCTCCTTAAAGGGTCAGTTTACCCAAATTATAAAAAAAGAGACATTCTGCACCATATAAATTGGAAGATGTAAGTTTTCTTTGTTTTACAACAGCATGAACATTTTGATTTTAAATGCAGTAATATCTCTCCTGGCAAAAAAATGCAAATATATATGTCTAGAGATACCAGTCAATCTGTGAGAACTTCTTTGATTTGTAACTTGGATGAACCAACCCACTTAAAAGCACAGGTCATAAGAATGCTTAGAAAATCCATATAATTGCCTGCAGCAATAGAGTCAAACTTTAAATCACAACACTAAATGGCATATTTAACAAGTCATTTTATTAACCCACTGACCTCTTATGTTAAGATCAGGCAGAAAGACATACGCCTAAAGGCTTACATGTCTCACCATGTTTTAGGTCCAGCGTATAGAGAGAACCTCTCAGCTGTTTGTTCGTCGCCTCTATGAATCTGCTTTCATCGACCTGTCTCTGCTACTCAACACCAAGATGAAGGTGCCACGGGCCCAAAGCCAAGAGAGGTAAGAGGCATATGAGAATAGAGTTTCCCTAATCATTATATAATGTTTTTTTTATCGTGTTTGTATTTCAAGCAGGTTTATGGGGGGGGGGGGGGGGGGGAATCATACTAGGTATTACAATTGTGTGCGGAAATTGTTTTTACATGAAATGCCGATTTAAAGTATGATTCATTTCAAATATGTTTCCATAAGTGGAAGATGTGGTTGATGCATTATTTAGGAACGTTTGAGATCTCTGTGTGACGATGCACACAGACATTGTTTTGATGAACAAATGTGATGGTCTAGAATCAACAACACAAAAGATAAACTGTCATGCATTATAAAAATACCTGTACATGCAAATGTGGATATTGTCTGAAATAACTGCCACCCTGGGTCCTAAAAAGTCCCCAGCCCCTAAAAAGAGGTCAAAGATTGTTTCCTTGACTGTTGAGAGACGTTCATGGTCCCATCGTGAATTGTTTAAAGCTTCTGCTGAAGAACCTCTCCCTTTCCCTATCCTCTCCTTTACAGTCAAGATGACATGCAGAAATGTGTGATCTATCTGTGTGCCACCATGTGGCATGAGACCTATGATGAAATGCTGAAAATTCTCACCTCCATGTTCAGGTAAGAGACACTGTTACTGCAGACACACGTGTAGCAGCATCAAATACACAACATGGTTCAAAACTTGTCTCACATCCTTTTAAAGATCAATTGAAAAGGACCTTTAGTGGCCCCTGGTGTCTGATGTCTAGTGGTTTCCTGATCCATTAATCTGCTTGAATATATCTATTCAATGGTCAACAGTGTAATATCATCGATGCAAAGTGTAAACAATGATGAATATAAGGTAGTGGTTTTATGTTATAGGTTGTGCGGTTGATAGAGAGGGCATGTCTTCTTAGTCTGGTGTTGCTATTTAAAATGTTAATCATGAAATGTAACATGGACTATTACTTAAAATATGCAAGGGCTTAAAATACTCATATGTTGTTGGATGTCTGAAATAGTAAACTTGAGTTATGCGAGTAAGGTTTTGCAAGTATTGTTACAGTTGTTTTTCGTGGTTTCAGGTTGGACCGCTATCGAGGTGATCCTAAGGAGGATCACAACGATTGTTTTGACTTTGAGAGTCACATTTATGTAGACGATGCCTACATGACGGATAAGGGCACCAACCAAAGGCTGGTTAACTCTTATGTCACTGACTTGATCCATGTTGTCATTGAAGTGTATAGGTGAGACTACCTATCCATCCACTATCTATCTTTACATGTGTCAATCTATCTATCCATCCTACATCCAACCATCCATCCATGTATCTATCCAACTTTTCACCCATCTATCTATCTTTATGACCAACAATCTATCCATCCATTCAGGGTGTTTACCAATAAAGAAGCAGATGACGTGTCGATTATTGACACTCCCTATGGTGGCAGGCTGATGTTTGTTATGCCACAAGGAAACATGCTCTATATTCATCTAAAAGACAAAGACCTAATCAGGAACAAGAAAAGATGGTCCCAGGTAATCTAAGTTAAATGTTCTCTTGGACAAATACACTATTTAAATAGCACCAATGTGTTTGGATTTTCACAATACACTGTATATGACTTTCAGATTATGTATATGTACTATCTACTCGGCTGGAAGGGCTACATCGTCAAGAACCCTCAGAAGATCACAGTAAGACTTTTCTGCCCTTTGTGTAAAAAGACCTCCATATTATCTTTCTGAATGTATTCGTATGAAAAATTCTAATATTTAAAATATCTATCATGTTTTGTCCAGCACCACAACAACCCAACGAGAGACAGTATGGTCTCTATGAATGGAGAGATTTTTCTGCTGCCTCAGCATGACAATGACTTCAAGAGAAAATTCATCTCAGATGACAACACCTACATCCTGGCTCTGGACGGAGACACAGACTTCCAACCCAAAGCTGTGATTCTGCTTGTAGACAGGTCAATGACAGAGAAATCCACAGTTGTTTTTCAAGTTATTATAGAATATGCAACATTTATTTAAAAGATAGTAACTAAAACCTTTATTTTCCCTCGCAGATTGAGGATGTATCACACTGTAGGTGCAGCATGTGGTAGAATCCATCCAACCGGAATGGGTAAGTCCTGTAGACAGGGTTTTGGCCTCTATACCAGGGGTTTTCAACAAAGTTTTTTACCTAGACCACCAAAGTCGGACTTTAAAAGCTTGCCGCGCCCTGTCATGCTATGGTGCGCGTTACACTGGAGTTTCATGTAGTATGATGAAACATGAAAGAAGGCCACAATTTTAAAGTCATAAAAGTAGTTGTTATTAAAATTATAAATTAACATAAGATTATGTGTGTGAAGATAAAGATTAAACAAGTTGTGCAATTCTGTAGGGAAAAGAAAACCTAAAAATCCTGTAAGTCAGTCTAGTTGTTGCAAAAAACATTGGAGAACAAAAATCAACCCCAACTCAGAGTTAGAAAAAGTCCAAACCAAAGTGAAGCTCCATTTCCCCTTTAAATGCTTGTTCAGGCTTATTAATACAAACCAGCCAAATAAAACAACTGTCAAATTATGTGTAGAGTCAGTAATTAACACCAAAAGCAGGGAAGGAACAGTATCATACCATAACAACCGGCCTAAACCCCAAAGGGAGTAACATGTAAAAAATGGAGAATTAGGACTCCTGTCATGTCATTTCTGAGCCTGTGTTATATCTCACACATCCCAGGTCATTGTGGCCGAAAGTTGGTATGCAGTGGCATGGGTCTCAAATGTCATTCTCTGGCTGTAACCATTTTCTTTTAAGACGGCCAATGGTGTATAAAAAACACACACTTCAAAACTTCAGTAATAGTGGTTGGAAAGCGGGGAATTTGACACCCAAATTTCTTTTGCAGCATGCTGTGTCAATTCCTGTTCCTTTTAAATTTTATCAGAATTTCACAGAGGGGGTGTTGTGTGTACTTTGTCCTGAAAAGAGTCTGTGATGACATCTCAAATGCTTACACCACCACCAGAGTCAGATTTTGACCTAAACGATGGGCATCTCACTAATGGACATTGACCAGTTGGCTTGTTAGAACGGCCCCCACTCTTTTCCGAATAAGTTAAGTAGATTTTCAATTGATATCACAGGCTTCCTCAAATGCTTCACCATAAAATTCGTTGCTGGTCAGTCGCTGTCCAGGGTAACCTCAACATTCAAGGATTACATCTACCAAGTTATTGGGTTTTCCATCCTTCGATCCACCTTTGACCCCTTTTTTTTCACAAATCTCGAGCCCTTTCTCGTAGAGCTTTTTTGTTAACGTTTAATCTGTCCCTTGCATGGATTTATCATTGTTCAGCTTCTGCAAAAAATCTGGAGGTTAATCCAGCTTTTAACCATAACTTGTGAGAACTAGGATGCCAGAATTTTATACATCTTTCTCGTACAATAACTTCGTTAATAGCTCCGCGTATTAAACACACGGGCATCCAGGCCCAAATGCCAACCCCTCTTGATATACACGCAAGATTCTGTGTTCACTTCCTGTTTTATGCCAAGTCAAACAACCCGCATGTATCAATGGGCTTTCGTTCTCATGAAGTTGACCGTTTCTTGACAAGTAAATTTTTAAAAACCACTGGGGTTCATACATTAAAAGAGATACTTTGAAGCGAAGCCACTCTAATTACTTTTAGGCATGTGTTCCACTTTACCCCGACAGGCCTGTTTTTGCTTCAAACAGTCCCGTCGCGCGTGACGCCACCAATGGGTGGGCCATGATGCATTTTAATTGCAACCTATGTTTGAATTGAGATATTTGCTTCCGCTGAAAAAATCGTCCATTCTGCTTTTAAATATTTCTACACGGTAGTTTGCCCGGCAGTGGTTTGCAAAAAGAAATTCTCGCAACATAGGCCAAATGTCCTCGTTCGCCAAATGTTAAAAAGGCCACTTATAACATCTGTCGTCTCGTCGATTTGAAGGGAAAACAGAAACTGTCTGAAGTTTTGCCATCAGCTGGTCTTTGACATCATTGCCATTTCCCCAATTCGTCTTCCGATTGTGTTGTCTGACAACGGAATAGTTTTTTAATTTGTTGGCACATTCTTCGCTTACCATAGCTCTGCACATATCTATGGCTGCTGGCAATATAAGCTGCTCTGCAATGGTATGGGGCTTCTTACTTTTTGCAACCCTGAGAGCGACCAGATACGATGCTTTCAGTGCGTTTTCATTTATTTTTGCACTCTTCCTCATGGTAGCCGGCTGTCCTTTGAAATCACGCAACATCTGTTGCATGTACTCAACGGGTTTGGCCTTCAAGTGGACGTGATGCGTCTCCATATGCCGCGTAAGTTTCGACGGCTTCATAGCTTCATTACAGAGAATTGTTGAACATACGAAACACAGTGGTACCTCCTCTCCTGCTCTGTCTGTCGTCACTGTGAATCCATATTTAACATATTCCTCATTGTATTTTTCTTTTTCGTCTTTTTTGCGAAGTGACGCTTCGGAAGCCTGTCCTTGCCCTATCGTGGCGGCCTGTCCCTCTGTCGTGGCAGCCTGACCCTCTGTCATGGCAGCCTGTCCCTCTGGCACTTTCCTCACTACAAAACGATCCATTGGTGCTAGATATATAGCTAGACTAGTACATATGTAACAAATGTTTGCTGTACTACAACCTATCTTAAAATACTCTCGTCGGCTATGCTTATAAATGTGTGTCAACTTTGCTCGCAAGACTGTACGTAATGAATAATAAGTGAGGTTAGCGACGCAACTCATTACCATTAGCGAATCACAGGCTACCATAGACTGGATAGGCGCAAGGCTACATTCTGTCAGCTTGAATTTCCTTTATATTATTTTAAACATAGTTTTCACGATATGTAACGGTATTCTGGAAATGTGTTGAAATATCAAAGCGAATTTATATTAAAAAAAAACAATGGTGAACTGATCAACATAGGCTCTTGTCACGGACCACATGCAATGCCGCCGCGGACCACCAGGGGTCCGCGGACCACCGGTTGAAAACCCCTGCTCTATACCACAAGGTATATACGTTTATCAACAAAGTTTAATTTACCTAAATACTAAGGCTGAGTTTACTTAAAGTTGCCTGCCCTGTACATGCTATGTGAACGATTACACTGGAGCCTTTCAAAACAGTAAAGCATAAAGGAGTATCGAATTTGAAACACAGTCTGTAAAGAAACCTTGATCAATGCTCTTAAAAGGCTCATCACATCAAGTCATGGGTTGAATTATGTAAAATCCTTTTATCCCTACCTTACACATATGTGTGTGTGTGCCACTTAGCCTTAAATCATCTTACAACTAACTTGATTCAAACTTATGAGCAACAAAATGAAAAACTCACCAAAAACCTTTTAGTTAGTCTTTTCATTGTTGCAACAATTGGGCTGTTCAAAATAACCCCTTACTTCAGAGTTAGAAAATATAGGCCATCTCTACATGCTGTTTTAAAGTGACGTCTCTCTTTTCCCTCTCTCACAGTTGTTCGAAGGCTAAATTAAATGACAAAATGGCCAAATAAAAACAAAAATGTCTGTTTAGGTGTCAGAGTCAAGTCCATCAAACACCCAACATATGCTGGGATGGACTCTAGTATCATTACCCCTCAACCTGACTGAGAAGAAATAGAAAATGTAAGAAATAAGCATTTGGGAAGTTCTGTCGTTCATTCCTCTAAGCCCTATGTGTGTATCTATCACTTTACCATCCCAGGTCCCATGGTGTGGTACCAGAAGTTTGAGTATGCAGTGGGCCACTGGCTTCAGAAGACAGCAGAGCACGTGTTTGGCTCTGTGCTGTGCAGTCCAGGATGTTTCAGTCTGTTTAGAGGATCGGCCATAATGGATGACAATATATTGAAAAGATACACAACAACTTCCAAGAGAGCTTCAGAATACGTGCAGTATGACCAAGGTTCGGTGGAATTTGCACTAATTACTTTAATCTACCTATTTATGTCTCTTAACCTTTCTTCTTTGACTGTTCATCGTCATTTGCGGCACATGTGTTTGTAGGAGAGGATCGTTGGCTGTGTACTTTGTTACTGCAACAAGGGTGGCGTGTTGAATACAATGCTGCATCAGATGCTTACACCAACTCACCAGAAGAGTTCAAGGAGTTTTATAACCAGAGGAGACGATGGGGACCATCTACACTGGCCAATACACTGGACCTTCTGCACAGGTTAGTGAACATTGTTAGAACTAAGGGGGCATCGTTCTCACTGAACTGATTTAATAAAACATCTGAATTAAAATGTTAAATATGGATTTTCAGATTGATATCTACAGGCTATTCATATTCAATCAGCTTTTACTATGACCCTGTGTACACTGCAATAATATTAACTTTGCTGTGGTTGTGACTTAAATCGCAGTGGTGGAGACACAGTGAAAAAGAACTCATCCATCTCAAGGATCTACATTTTCTACCAGATGTTCACAGTTGGTTCATCCATCCTTGGTCCAGCCTCTGTGACTCTCATGATAGCAGGTAGGTCTAGTTTATAACTCAAGCCCTTTCATCTTCAGGTTGTTTGTTTAACTGTTTAATCGGTGTCCCTTATCATTCTTATCATGCCTTCAGTTCTTGTAAAACAATCATGGACTTTGACTTAATCAAAACAGGCTTTATAATACACTGTGAGGACTAGGACTTTGTCCTGCAGGTTTTTAATTTATACATCTTTCTGTATTAATAACTTCTTCAAAGAGACTGCATCTCTGTATCTATTTCTCGCTTAGGTGCATTCCAGTTTGTCTTCCAAATTGCCGGTACACTTTCGATCATCATCGCAAGCATTCCTCCGGTGTTCTACGTCATCGTCTGTTTTATAGCCAAGTCAAACAACCAGATTACCATCGCTGCCATCATGAGTGTGCTGTATGCGTTCCTCATGACTGCATCCTTGTTTTCTATAATCGGTGAGTAAAATAAATAAAAAATGAATGGATTTTGTTTCAAATTATCATTTAAAAAGATATACTTTAAACTCGGAATGCACACATCTAATTCCCTTTTTAGGTGACATGGTGATTCAGGGCACCTTCCTTACCCCGACAGGCCTGTTTTTGATTTCTATGACAGTCATGTACGCAGTGACAGCTTTACTCCACCCAGAGGAGTGTGGTATGATTATTATATTACTAAACTATGTGTTGAATTGTGTTTATATCTTTATGTTCAACAGCTTGATGATCAGAAATGTTGTACATTTTTTTCTCCTTTTTTCAGCGAATATTATCTATGGCCTGATGTACTTCATCTGCATCCCCAGTGG
This sequence comes from Eleginops maclovinus, assembly GCF_036324505.1. Taxonomy (NCBI): domain Eukaryota; kingdom Metazoa; phylum Chordata; class Actinopteri; order Perciformes; family Eleginopidae; genus Eleginops; species Eleginops maclovinus. The sequence goes on along the minus strand of NC_086352.1, from coordinate 13,809,149 downwards.
ATATCTCCTTCTGACCATCTACTCACTGGTTAACATGAACAACGTGTCCTGGGGCACAAGGGAAACCAACAAGTAATGTGTTGATCATTATTGAAAGGAGTAGTGGTACTTTCTGCTGAAAACAAATATTTACAATATGTATTGATCTCCTAATGACTCATTCCTAGGTTAGGGTATTAAGCAAAGGGAAGCAGCACACTTCCTAATGAATTCCTTATAATCCATTAATCTAAATCTATTTGTTGATTACCTGTCTTTGGATATAAGCAGCCATGGTGATAGTTGTAAGAGTAAAGATAACTGTAAGGAATGTAAAAGAAGCCTTAGAGGGGCAAAAGCAGTAAACGAACCAGTACAATAAGCAACAATAATGTTAATTGTGTTAATATTATATATCAACTAAATATTGTGAAGTTGGTCTCTGCTCAACATGCAATAACACTTTGTTAAGAGTTAACACCATTGTAGAAAAGTGTACAGCAAACATGAAAATCAAATCAACACTATGTCTATGGTATATTAAAGCTAATAAAGACAAAGAAATATAAAGAAAAAAACAAGTTGTCATGGTCACAATCAGACTTATAAACAGATATGTGATAATGTACATTAGAATCATATTGTTTCGCTTATTGATGACTTATCTGACATAAATGGAGGCAGAAGGGAAGTTTGTTTTCAGTAACGCCAATATGAAGCACATAATGCATATGTCTGTATGTTAATAGTGTATGTTTTTCTAACTGTCCATCATTGTGTCTTTCTTTCAGGGGAGAAGGAGAAGTGAAGAAGAACCATAACATGCTGTGTGACAGAAATTGCAGACTCTGCTGTTGGGACATGAAGATACAGGTATTTTTTTTTGCTTAACGCATACTGACAAGCCTTCCAGTGAATGAATATATGAATTCATTGTTTTCCTGTTGCTTTACAGATAACACAGGAAACAGAGAGTCTGATGCTCCGTCAGATCACGGGCCAGACTGCAGAGCAAGCCCCTCCTCTTCCCATCACCAGCCAGGACGCAATAGCTCAACAGGGAGCTGAAAAGGTGGAGCCTCAGGCAGAAATCTTCACAACCAAAGACGAAGGTGAAAAACCCAACAAGGCGGAGAAAATCAATGACGCTGCTTCCTGCAGCAGGTAATACTTTCTCCTTCCCCTCTAAAAATCTACTTGGTCACAAATTGTTTCAGTCGATTTCATGGAAACCTGTACTGCCACCTAGTGGTTTTTACTAAATATAGGCCAAACCAAGCTCATACAATTATTAACAGAGTATTTAGGGATTGGCAACATGGAGGAAATCTGATAAAAACTAATTATAATATTTCTGATCAAATACCATGAAATTGATGTTGCAAATTATTTGTAGGGCTGATTAATGGTGCTTACACAGTGACATTTTTGATAAATAATTATATGTGAGGTAGATATTATGTTGTAGGCATTAATAGCTGATCACAATATCCAAATATTGATCAGCCCTAACGCAATACACACAAACTCACCTCCACATGCAGCTCAGATTTAGGCCCATCTGTCCTTCTAGAAGGATTAAAGAATGTATACACTTCACTAATGTGAAATCCATTCTACCAAACATTCACAAAAAAAGTGTGTGTGGCTATGTGCAGTGATGACAGTTTCAAGAAAAGGAGCCTAACAGAGAGTGCATCCGACCAAGAGGATATTGAGGAAGACGACGACGCAATGACTGTTGAGGAGGTCCCAATCAGAGGTAAGAAGCCCCTTTAATGTGTATTCCTTCTGATAATTGCATTCTGTAATTTATTCAATTCATTAAGTCTGTATAGCATACACATACTGACATTAATGGCTTGTGCGTGTGCGTGTGCGTGTGTATAGACTGGGTATGGCCGGTAAAACAAGAGTTTTTGAAGAAACTGACATATGCAAACCTGAAGAAAAATCTGCAACAACAAATACGGTAAATAATTAACTTTAGAAAGATCATGTTCATGCATGTGTACAAGCATACATTGTAAAACACTATATGCGTTTGTGTATTTCTTGTGTCCTAAGGCAGTCTCAATTTACACTGTACATCTCAAAAAGGTAAATTACAGTTCATTGTTTTTGTGGTTTTTTGTCCTCAGATACGCGCTCCCTGAAAAAAGTGAAGAAGATGTGTGTGAAGAGCTGGTCCTTATGTTGACAGATACTCTTAATCAAGAGCTAGGTAACGTGGGGCCTGAAGATATCCTGTCAGAAAGCAAGATTGACGAATTACAACACGCACTGGAAGAGCATGTAATAATCTATCTAAGAGGCTTTTAATTTGATGAAAACACATCCTAAAGGAAGAGAAGGAGAAAAGGAATGATTGATTAGGGAGTAATGTCTTCTTTTATCTCCCAGGGTCGGCGTATCCTTAAAACCAGTAGAATGGAGCTGTTGCAAAGGAAAGTTGCCGTTGCCATCAAGAAAACACTCACTGCCCCGCAAGTGCGAAAACTTGATGAGGTAAGATGCTGTTCCAGTGAGCGGAAAATACTGTAGAACAGTTCATGTTGGCTTTCCACAGATACAAGAAATAACCTAAATAGGAAATCCAAAAAATGTACAGCTGTACAGTTTAGACGTTTAGAGAGGGTAATATTACAAAGTCAGGAAGATGTCAATCTTTGGGAAACTTCACTTTTCAAAGATTACATTAATGATGGTACAGCAACAAAAAAATCTGTCATTTTGGAAAAGTAACACATTTACTTCAACTTTTGCCTTAAAGAAATACATTCCTGTCAATATGTGTTTGTGTGTGTGTGTATAGGGTGAGCTCGACTTCTGGAACAAGTTGATTGAACGCTACTTGACGCCTATTAAGGAATCTCAAGCCCATAAGGATGAGGTCACCAGAGAACTCAAGTCGCTACGCAACAAGGTGAGCTATCTTCATTGGTTATTTAAGCAAATGTGTCTATTTTTTGTGATTAAGACATTAATTATGGCTCGCATGGCATGTGCATTTCTTTTTGTCTATATTTTGAAGTACTGATAATGTATAAAGACGGTTTATTTTTGTAATTATTCATAAAACATTAGTCTGCATTAGTAGCAACCCTACTTAGCGATCAACTACAAAAAGCAGAGGCCAAAGACTGGTCAAACCACCTACAGGAGGCATTGTTGCGTCTGTTAGTGGCCTTCTTCAAAATAAAAAAACCTTGGCTGTTTTCATGTTTTTATTAGGGAGGGTACGAATGCACATGTTCCTGCGTCCCCACCCTCGTACTTTTAACTAACTTAGCCATTTAAAATTGATGGCACTAAAATAGTTTAGGATAGGAAAAAGTCTTGGAGTAGAACATTTTTTCATTTTCCTTCCCTTCCACAGGCTGTCTTCCTGTATTTCATCATCAACGTGCTGTGGGTAGTAGCTACCTTCTTCCTGCAGGCCATAGGAAATGATGTAATCAGCATCAAGATCCCTAAGTACTTTCCGAACGGGACAGAATCTGGAGAAATCCTCAAGGTTTGGACAGACACACAGACACAGTTTTAAATGCATGTGCTGCAGATAAGTTAATGGAGGACAGTTTCATATTTTGAGAGCTGCAGATTCTGCTAAAGGTAATCGGCATTCCTCTCATTTTCTGTTGACAGGTTGAGCCTCTCAGTTTGATGTTCCTGTTGTCTTTTGCTGTTCTTCTCCTTGTCCAGTTTCTGGCCATGTTATATCACAGGTAAGAGCAGACTTGAGTATTTTTCAGCAAAAACATGAAATTCACTACATTCAGCTTTTATTTTTTTTGCAGCTGTAATACGAGGCTTGTATTTGACAGTCTCACAGCTAACTAAGAGACTCACTGAGTTTCCTCACAGTCCCATATGTTGTACTCGTTTCAACTTGGTGTCTCTTTTGCAGAGTCTACACTCTGATCCACGTAGTGTCCTATAGCAGCACAGAGCAAGACTACAAACAGAAAGTCAAGGTAAGCAACATATACATACTGTCTGTATCTATAAACTGCAGGGAATTTGTTCTTTAATTAGTATTCTCAGGTTAAAAACCGACAAATAACTGATTTTATAAAAAAGCACAATGCCACAACGTAACTTTATAGAGAAAGAAAAAACAAATTGCCAATGCTCTTTTCAAAATGACAAACCATGAAAAATGTAAACTATAAATAACTTAAACATAAAGTAAAACATAAACCAAGCAGAGGATTTGAGGACAACTAAATTACGCTTCATATAAAATAAACTGTAAATGACATACGCAAGTTTTTATTCCATCAAAGTTCAGATCAGTCTTGACTCATTAAGCTTATGTTTCCTATATACAAGTGGCTCCACACATGACCCACACAAACACATAACAGCTATTTCCTTGAAATGAATGCAGTATTCTTTGGGAGGGTAGTTATTAAAAAGGTAATTAATAATTATAAAAAAGGAAAACCTAACAATAATAGGGATGATAAAAATCCAATGAGCAACCACCAGACTTCTGTTTGAAATAAAATAAGTCACAAATCAAACAAAGTCATATAGGTGACCTAACCCTAACACATTTCAGAAGCCCTAACACGATGCCACACAAACGGCTAAATTCAGACAAACCCATTACAGTGCTGGAAAGTACATTTATTCAAGTACAGTACCAAAGTATAATTTTGAGCTACCTGTACTTTACTTGAATGATTTCTCTCTCTCATGCTACTTCTCCACGTCAGAGGCTTATATTGTACCAGTTACTCTGCAGATTCAGATAATTAAAAACAAATATAAAAACACATGATTATATATTATTATATGTGGGTTATATTGTGTAGCAGGGTTCAATTAAATTGTCCTCTACCTAACCAGATACAGCATTCAAGTGATGAACACAATAATGCATTAATCATTTTAATAATGTCCCATGAGTAGCCTACGGGGTATTTTAGTTTAGGCACTAAGAATATTTGGAGGATATTTGTTGTATGTAAAAGAGTATTTCTATGCAGTTATATTTTTACTGAAGTATAAAGAGAGGGGGTCTGTTTGACTCACGTACCTGTTTGAATAAGTCGTTGTCCTGTCCTCCACGGGGGTAAAGTGTCCATAAAGTCTCTTATTTCCAAACGTTACAATCTTGACTGGTAGGCCTATGAGTCTCCACGTCTTCCCTGTCCTTTTCATCTGCTTTGTTATTCTTCATTTTCCGGGCGTAGGTCCAGTTTCCCCCCACAATGTTGACATGCTTTAACTTTAAGCCGTTCGATTTAAGACCCATTGAATTCCAACGGCAAACTTTTGGTGAGCTAGCTCAATTGGCTAGTCTCACTAAAACGTGTGATTAGCAACGCAGGAAGACGTCTTTACTATCCGGTCTGTTTCATCTTAATTACGCACCTAACTTTTATTTACGAGGCCAGGGCTTCCCCAGTTTGTAACCAGAGTGCTCACTAGTGACGGCGGATCCCTGAGTTTCTCGAGGCGTAAGGTTACTGATCAAGGGATGTCAACTTCACCTGCGTGTCTTAATGGAAGCACGATCACTTCTACACGGGCGCAATACCACCTGTCACCACGCAAGCTCAATGGGGGATTAAGTATTAACCACACATTGCATTCCAATTTAACTTAACTAACCATAACCCTAACCCCCTAAGAAGGACAATATGTAAAAAATAAAACTATAATCAAACAATAATCTTAAAAGAAAGTTAAAAGAATATATTGTGCATAAATGGGTATTATTTATCTGATTCAACTGAAAAATTCAGGGCACAAAACCTGTGGAAGCAATTTTAAGAGGGGTTTTAAGGTTGATTTGGAGATTTCCTGTGCAATTGCCGCGGGAGGTAAGGTTGTAATATTTAAGGGGGAAAAAAGAGATTGATTGAGTTAATGGAAGAGTGAAAATATCCCATTATGGTAACTGAAACTATGAGATTTATAAAACATTGTTACATTAATTATTTAATCTCTGTAAGAGTTTGAAATACTTAATACTCCAGTAGTTTCGAAAATCTACGGGGTCAGGCCCCTTCTAAACATTGGTGGATAATGAGACAAGGGGCCCCTGTGCACATTTAATCAAATTGTCTGGTATTTTTTTGTGGTTTAAAGGCCAATCGCAACAGTCTACACACTCAATCCTCTTTGCGATTGTCTTCTATCAATGCAGTCTAGGTTAAATCCATGAACACAGAAACATTGTTCTCTGAAAAGCCTCCACTTTAATTACATACATTAAAATATGAGTAAATCTTAAATCCAAACAGCATAAATTGCAGCTCTGTGGTCATTTTAATTTACAAAGCACATATCTGCTGACTATTCTGCATTCCAAAAGGTTTTGACTCGCCAAATACAGAAGTTGTGCTGATTAGAACAAAAGCAATATACAATAATCATGGTCACATTTCTTAACATTTTAATCCAGAGACTTTTCCTGCTGAGAACTGAGTGAGTTGTCTCCCAGCCAGAGGGGAATTATTGTAAAGTGTTATTGCAGTGGGCAGGAATCTTCTCTGAGGTTTATTTCTCTACATCTGACTTTTTGTCACCTAGGTGAAGGACACGGATGATTATGAAATGACTCTGGAGAACCACTCGGCCACTGGACTCCACGTTACCGTTGACGATCTGTAGTCCATAAAAACCAACCGTCACCAGTGAAACCCAGCATCTAGACTGCATTTCACAATGCAATCAAAGCATTACATTTTAATAACTAAACAGCAGAGAGAACAGGAAATCATCTTGCATTCAGCAGTAAGACTTGAGTTGCAACAGGGAAAGCAATTTGAACAAATCCAATGTTTGTTTGTTTTTAAATGAGGAAATATTTTAGGTGTAGGTTTTACAAAATGTGATCTTAGGTTGGAGTGTTTTCCTTGATCATGTGCTTCATTTAATGGTATTTGCTTTATTTATTGCATTCTAGTGTGGTGGAAAACATCGTTAATTGAATATCCTTAAACTAAATTAGAAGTTTGATGAATATTCTTTTTTTTTCTTGAGTGCCTGCTTCAGAATCAGTTTTTATTATTTACAATTGTTAAAAGGTGTTATTTGCACATAATTTATTGCAAGAAATACTTGTTTAACCTCACATTTTATACTCTGAATTGTTTCTGGTGTAATTTGTAGCTTTGTGTTACTCTTTTAATATTGTCTGGATTGTATCAGTGTTTATACTGTTTGTATACCGATTTGAAAGATGCACTTTAGAGGGATTGAATCTTACAGCAAAGGTTTATGTTAACCTCACTGGAATGCTTCTGAATCAATTGAAATGAATGTATTGTAAAACATAAACCTGTAAGCAATAAATGTATTCAAAATCAGTGGCGTATATTCATCCTATCCAAGTAACATGTTTTTTAATGTCTTCGATCAGATGCCAAACAAAGATTACTGTTTTATTAACTGTCTAGGAAGAAATGTGATTAAATCCCTCCTATGGAGTAAAGCAATGCGATATCAGGAAGCTGACTGCAGTTCTTAGTTTCTCCTTATGTGTTGTGTACTCCTGTTGCATCTTCTTTAACTAATATGCTGCCACGACATTCACATTGAAATTGATACTTCAAACATTCATGCAGGTTTATATGTTACTTCCTTTTAAAACAATAAACACAACTCGAGTTGACCTTTTTTTAATGAATATAATTTCATTCAAATGAATGGAAGCAGTAGACACAGTTATTAAATAGAGGCAATTGCAAAGCAATCATTCCACTCCTCTTTTGGGAAAGAGGTTTCAGCCGAGGGTAAGGCAGCAATCCGACACCGAGCATAACTGTAAAGGTTAACACCCATAAATGTCACAAATTTCATCCTATCATGAGCTACAGCACGTGTCACCAAACGAAGACCATGTCAGGTCTCACAAAAAGGCTGCCAGTGGTCCTGTGTTAATACTACTGTATAGAAGTTGCAAATATACTCATGTATCTCCTATGTCTCATGTAATCGATCTGCAGTGTTTTCTGCTGTCAATATATTGTACCCAAAATTTCTGATGTTAAACCAGTAAGAAATGGCTAAATTAACATAGGAAAATGTGCAACGTTCACTTTAGGGGAAATTGGTCAGTTAATGTATTTTATTAAGCAAGTTGTTAATATTTGAGGGATTACAATTCAGCTCGTGTACTGATGGAGAGTCTTCGATCCTAACTGACAGCCAATAAAAACCCCTGCCAGCCCAGGAGAGTGACAGTCAGTCTTATCAGTGTGCAGGTTGGACCTTCAATAATCAAAAGCTTGACTGAAGTTGCGTTTGTGTCCTCCTCTGTTGTTGCCAAATCCCCCGCCCCCTCCGCCGCTCCTGAAGCCGTTACTTCGGCCGCCGCCTCCTCCGAAACCCCGCCCCCTTCCACCTCTAAAGCCTCCTCCTCCTCGGTTACCGCCGCCGAACCCTCTGTCGCCACGGTTATTAAACGGCTTCTCCTCCAAATCTGGGAGCTCTACGGCTATAGTCAGTTGCCAACGACGACCATCCTTCCAGCCATCCTGATAAAAGGTAAAGTAAAAACAATGTCAGCAGGAGGTTTGTCAACTTCAGGAAGAAACACCTGTCAATAATTAAGATGAACTAATTCAAATTTTCTTTACTGATTTAGATTGTTTTTGCTTAGCTCTGAAGTGCCACCACTTCCGTATATTTATAATAGGCAGTTCTTCTGTACATCTGATCATTCTGCATATCCCCTTATTTATATAACAGTATTCATTCTAATGTAAAGTTCTTAATTTTATACTATTTTACAAGTATGTATTTGTGTTATTCCAGCAACTTACCTGTGCCACTATCTCTATTGCAGTACTTACTTACTTTATCCATTGTATGTTGTTGGATGAGCGTTCTAGTTTGATGCATATCTATTCTTTATATTTTACCACAGACTATTTATATTCTCCAATTAAATCTTGAAGACACTAAAAATCCAGGGCACATATTCACAGTTGTTCTTACCTGCATCTCCTTGACTTTGTCAACTGGGATATCGAAACAAACTCCCTGTAATAGACAAAATGAAAGATGGGAGATTTGTAAATAATTCCGTCACTTTTTTTTGGAGACAAACAAGCATTGTTACATCTTTAACAAATGTACACTTTGATAACAGATCTGTGGCTGTTTACATGCCAAAAACAAAAGGTACTCTGCTTTGTCCAGAAGACACATATAAACATACTCTTCCTAGTACAGGGATTATTCAAACCTCCATTTAACCTTGGGCTTATAGAAGTAGTATCTGAAAAGCTGAAATTCTTAAATAGCTCCCATACTTAAATACATTTTGATCTGGAATTTAAAAACTACGTATGCAACAAATATAACCTTTCATTTGTTTATGAGCAACATATTTGTGTGTTTACATACCATTTTGCCTTTGAGGAAGGTCATTCCTCGAACATGTTGCTCAAAGTCTTCTCCAAGCTGTTCTTTGATGCTTTTCCAGGCGTAACCGAGATTATGCATCTCCTGAGAACAAACCATCTGCATAGTGGTGTAACCCTGAAAAACAACAATTGGAGTTTGGGTTAGACAGCACTTACAAAGCATAAATTATTCATGACAGATTGTAAGTTGAGGAAAAGCGCAACATATTTAAGGAATAACATGTAATGGGAGTGCAAAAGGGCTGTTTCAGGAAATCCTGTGCAGGGTAGAGATGCTGCAGTATTTTTTAAGTTAACACTTCAATCCTTTAAAACATATACTTTGTCCTGCAATGTTTTCAATGCCATATTTTTTGATGTTTCGGTTGTTTATGGTGAGAAGAAAAAGCAAACTTACAGTATCAGAGTTCAGCAGGGATCTCTGCTCTAGATTTGTTGCTCCAGAAATGTGTGCCAGAGCAGCAGCAAGCGCCTCAACTGCTCCTCTCTCCTCTATCAGCTTCTCAGCTGACGCTTTGAAGTACCCGATGGCTGTCACTGGAACCGAGTCCAGAAACCTGGACACAATACAGGAGCAAACTTAGAACAATCCAATAAGTAACTGAGGATTTTTAGGATTGTGCTATATGGAGCCACTGTTTAAAGTCTATGTAAGCATTGTACGTTTCCCAAATCATGACAGAGGCCTTTATTATTAACCAAACGTCATGGTTTGCAAGTTTCAAATAGCGATCAATTACAGAGGTTTCAAACTTTCTAAGTTTGTACGGTTGCCCTTGGCGCTCACTCTACAGAATTACTTACTTGACGGCATCCTTGCTTGATGACTTGATGATATCGTTGGCAGTGGGAACGCCAACTCTTCTGAATGTGATACCCTGGAATAATACAAATAAAATAGGTTGATACTTAATATAAACACATCTGAAGTAGGGTCACACAGATTACATAGAATATCTTTAGTCTATAAAATGTGCACTTTTACACTATTTTCAACATCAGCAGCCTCCTTAACTCTTGCTTCTCTAAACATATGCTCTCTCACTTTTTTTATTCCGCCCCATCCTTTTTTATTTATTTCCATCCCCCAAAGATGTAACTGAACGCATTGTTTGATTTGAAACATTTCAGAAACACCAAAAGCCTTCAATCTCAGTCTTGCTTTGATTTTTTTTTTTTTTTTAAGACACTTACTGCTTTGTTTTCCACATAGCGCAGCTGGTCCTCCTCTTTCCTCTGGTAGAAACAGATGCAGACTCCGGTCCTGCCTGCTCGGCCCGTACGTCCTGAACGGTGGATGTATGACTCCACATCCTATCAAGAACCACAGAGACCGAAACAGTTCAAATTATTCATTAAAATCAACATTTTAAGTCATTTGTTGTAATTTTCTTTTTAAAAAAACAAGAAATGTTTTATATGCTTTGAAATTCTTGTAAACATCACACCTTGGGTGGAGAACACTGGACCACCAGGTCGACTTCAGGGATGTCTAATCCACGGGCTGCAACATTGGTAGCAACCAGAACCTCAAAACCACCACTTCTGAATCCCTTCAGTGTAATCTCTCTCTGTTTCTGAGGGATATCACCGTGGAGGGACTGGCAACTCTGATATCAAAATGAAATAAGAAATGAAGCATTAAACATTTGCTTACTTATTCATGAGTGGTATGGTTGAATTGACACATCAAACAGTCAACTGTTTAAGTAGGAAGGTGACAGCACTGGTAAACAAATGAATGAAATGTCAGCTGATCATTGAACAAATTAGAGATTAAGTATTTGTATGAATTTGGCTTTTCATAAACTGTTATGTGGGCCTTATAAGCATTTTGTAAGAGCACGTGTCTACCTGTTTGATGGATGCGTTTAAGGACAGTTCGTTGGCATCTTTCTTTGTCTCACAGAACACGATGGTTTTGCCATGGCTGCCGCTGTAAACCTGGATCACGTCACCTATCACGGCTGCACGCTGAGACCAGTGGCACGCAATGGCCAGATGCTATAGAGGAAAGGAGGAAGAAGGAAGGAAGAAGAGATAAATATTAATCAAATGTGGGTGTTAAAGAAACACTGCTATCTTATCTGCAAATTAACTTTAATGGAATTCCTGAAAAAAAAGGTGTTAAACAGTCTTAATAAATACCACCATCTCTGCTTACAGACATTTTTACAAGAACTAAGCCTAAGAATTAAGGATGCTTTACCGCTTGTTAAATTGCAACTTCACAAACACACTTACTTCTACAGTGGTAGCTGCTTTCTGTGTTCTCTTGCCGATCAGATCCACATGTTTGCAATCTGGTCTCATGTATTTCTTGGCAACCTCGTAGACCCAGGTGGGGCAGGTGGCCGAAAACAGAAGAGTCTGGGGGTTGGAGTCAGAGTCTGGAGAGGAGCACACACACATGTTTTTACTAACCTTTCAATATGCCCACCCACTAATGACTTTTTAATCTACTTTAACGATAAACAGATCAAAATTGTAACACTCCACCTTATACACTGGGGTTGAAGAATTAATACGGCTTTTTACAGAAATGTCAAATTGCAGGAGGCAAGTTATATGATAAAGAAGTCACAACCAACTGTTATAAATATAGGTTTCAAAATAATTACAATGTGTTGTTTCCTAAACGATGAGGCCGAAACACATACATGAATATGAACATACATTGAAAAACATATAGGGATTTACTTTACCTTTCTGATAGGATGTAGACAAAATTTCTTCCACCTGTTCAGCAAATCCCATGTCCAACATTTGATCCACTTCATCCAGAACAACGTGTTTCAGTTTAGAGAGGTCCAGTTTTTGGTTCTGGAGGTGGTCTTTGATGCGACCAGGGGTGCCAACCAAAATATCGATACCATTACGTATTGCTTCAACTAAACGGGAAAAGAGTAGTGGAGAGAATGATAATATTTTTAGTATGCAACCACCCAGAAACTTCCCTAAAACAAACTAATGAGCTGCTATTTACAAAACCAGGTTTTTTACAACATTGAAACGTAAAGAAAATGTATATAAATACTTTTCTTTTTTAAACCGCCATTTCTCCAAATTACTTTTTTAGGGAGATGTGTTTTTGCACAAGACTTACTCTGTGGATTGTACGAGCTGCCTCCATAGAAACAAGTGAGAGAAAGTCTCTTGGTGACGTCTTTGAAGTCCTTAGCAACCTGGATAGCCAACTCTCTGGTTGGAGTTAACACCAGGACCTACGGAGTGACATAAAAGAGTCTCAGTTTTACACAAACACACTCGGAAAAGACATTGGTGCTAGTGTTTAGTGATGGGTTTGAAAGGGTGTGTACCTTGGGAGCCCGGCCTCTGGTTGAATCCACTGCATCTCTCTGCAGCTTCTCCACCAAAGGGATGGCAAATGAGAAAGTCTTTCCTGTTCCTGTTCGGGCTTGGGCAATTACGTCCTCTCCATCAAATACAGAATTAAACGTCTTTGATTGAATGTCAAACAGGTAGCTGACACCCCGAGCTGAGGAAAGGATAGAAAGAGGTCACAGAGAGGGAGAGAAGCAGGAGATCTATGTTAATATTAGGGATGCTCCGATCGATCGGCCGCAGATCGTTATCGGCCGATATTAGGGATGCTCCGATCGATCGGCCGCAGATCGTTATCGGCCGATATTGATCCTAAACAGGTTGATCGGTGTGCTCTCAAAGTGCAGATCATAAAAGCCGATCGCAAATATATATATATATATATATATATATATATATATATATATATATATATATATATTTTTACCGGAGACATTCTGCGCGTGACGTATATTATATGAGACTGTTTTGTTTCCCGCATTCCAGCGCGTGGCTAATTAACCTGCGACTGTTTATCCGCTCTCATGAATGAGGCTGGCACAGGCAGCATGAGTTCTCCGGTCTGGAATTTCCGAAAAAGATGTAAAACTCGCTGTTTGCAAGATATGCAACGCCGAAATACCAAGAGGTGGTCAACAACAACGACAATTTAATACAACTAACCTCATCCGACATTTGAGAACGCGCCACATAACAGAATACGGCGAGTATGAGGAACAAGCCCGGACAAAAAAAAAGACGGCCGCCGTCACTCAGCCCACTGTCAGTGAAACGTTTAGACGTCTGGAGCCTTACAGCAGGGACAGTAAAAGGTGGAGGGATATTACAACAAAGCTCATGGAATTTATTGGACTTGACGAGCAGCCTCTTTCTGTGGTGGAAGACACGGGGTTCCGCCGGTTGATATCATTCCTGGAGCCACGCTATGCCCCCCCTGGACGTAAATACCTGACGGATGTATGTCTCCCTCATCTTTACGAGACCGTTTACACACACATCGACAGACTTTTGAAAGACAATGTCAAATCAGTCAGTTTTACAACTGATATTTGGACGTCGAGTGCATGTCCTTTGTCGATGTTAAGTTTAACAGCGCATTTCATCGACCCGAACTTTCAGCGACACAACCTCGTACTGCACTGCCAAGAATTCACGGGGTCTCACACAGCCGAAGCTTTAGCAGGGGTCTTCGGGCGTATGTTTGAGTCCTGGAGCATCCCAAGAGAGAAAGTCCGTGCTGTTTTAAGGGACAACGCACGGAACATGGAAAAAGCCATGAGAGACGCAGCTTTGCCCAGCTTACCATGTATGGCACATACGCTACAGCTTGTTGTCTCTGAGGGAGTACTGTCACAGCGAAGTATTTCGGATATTATCAGTTCAGGGAGACGCATCGTCGGGCATTTTAAACATTCCCAGTTAGCGTACTCCCGTCTTCATGATATTCAGAAGCAACTCGGCCAGACAACCAAAAGACTTCAACAGGATGTCCCAACAAGATGGAACAGCAGCTTGTACATGCTCCAGAGTCTCTTGGAACAGAAACTGTCTCTTTCTGCCTATGCCGCTGATTATGAATTGCCGTGTTCATTCACTAGTAACCAGTGGAAACTAATCGAGAATATGACATCCCTCCTCGCCCCATTCGAGGAGCTCACGCAACAGATCAGCTCATCATCTGCAACAGCTGCTGACGTTATTCCGTCCATTAAAGCCCTCACACGTCTCCTGGAAAAAACAGCTGATTCTGACCACGGAGTGAAAACTTCAAAAACAACATTGCTGGAAGCAGTCCGAAGACGATTTGCTGACATTGGATCTGAAAACCTCTATGTAGTTGCAACCATTATGGATCCAAGGTGAGACAAACTTATTTTACTTAGCCTAAATAATCTAAATTCATTACAGTCTCACAGAGGTTACATTAAATGAGATGGTTCATGTTTAGCATCTGTAGGGTTCCCAGGGGAATATGTGTGATTGATCTCATGGTTAAAGATAAATAAATCAATGTACACACTGCCACTCTTCTACATTTTGTCTGTTGTTACTTGCCATGTGGCAGTTCAGATGTGCAGTTCTAAGTGTTTAGCAATGGAGATATGTGTAGCCTACAGAACATGCAATTAATTTCAGATTTTTTTTTCTCAATTTAAAGATACAAAGACCGATACTTCCCTGACCATCTCAAGCCACACCTGCGTGATGTGCTTCGGGATGTTGTGGCTGCCCTTCCAGGCCACAGCACTGAACAACCCATCAGCTTGGAGGCGTGTGGGTCTAAGTCACCACAAAAAAAGAAATCAGCTGCCAGCTCTCTACAAGCTATGTTTGCAGAGCTAGTAGATGAAAATGAGGAACTGAGAGCTGAGGAGTCTCCACTCACCTCACAGATAAACCTCTACCTCTCTGAGCCCCTGACACCATATAGTGGACAGCCACTTGCTTACTGGCAGGCTAATAAGGAGCGGTTCCCCGCACTTGCAGAAGTGGCACGAGCCTACTTGTGCACACCGTGCACCAGTGTGGATTCCGAAAGACTATTCAGCACCGCAGCACATGTTGTGGATGAGAAAAGGAATAGGTTAACCTCCAAAAATGCAGAGATGCTCATATTTATCAAGAAAAACTTGCCATTTATGCTTGAGAATTAAGTAAGATAGGCTCACCTTAAAAAGAAAATATGGTAGCCTAAGCAGTACCCTGGAGTCTGTTTTTCTCAGTTTTGGTCTTTGACTTTTGTTGGCATAACTTGGGAAGGCTGTTATTTTGTTTCATCTATTGGAATACATTTGGTTTTTTGTTCCATTAATGGAACTTGCTTATTGCCTCATAGTTAAGGTTTGTTTGTTTGTGCTAAGGTTATCTAGACTGTGAACTACTCTCGTGTAGAGAATAATGAGAAATATTATTATTTTTCCCATCAAATGGACATCAATTGTGTTTCCTTATGGTCAATTTTATTTATTTTTATTTAATTTAATCTATTGCTCTTGACAGGGCAGGGTTTAAAGGTACTTTATTTGTCACATATACAGCTAGTACAGTTTACACAAATAAAAAGTTGATTGTGGTACATAAAGATCTTGATTGTGTTTATTATTTATTTTAGTACAAATGGTTTTACCACTTTAAGTGGTGCACAAGGCTACATTGTAAATACAGGACATTGAGGATTATTATTATTATTCTCCCATCTATTCTGTGATCGGTGATCGGTATCGGTATCGGCAGATATATGATTCCTGTGATCGGTGATCGGATCGGCCCCCAAAAATGCTGATCGGAGCATCCCTAGTTAATATGATATTTAGCACAATTTGAAGTACTCCAGCAGCTCCAAAGCTAAGTTAACACAGTATTTTCAGTACATAACAAAACATCTGAACTCAATAGATAAGATCAGGGTAAAGGGGAGGATTAACAGGTCGAAAAATGTTTGATGTCTTTTTTTAAACTGGTATTTACTTTGCAACCTGTATACATGAGTTGTTTAGACAATTAAAATGCTATAAAAAGGTTCCGTTTTTTGGCAGACCAAAAAGCATGTCGATTTTGGAAATGTACAAGTACACCTCTGGTCCCAGGCCACAGCGGCAAAAAGTAAGGAATAGAAATGTAAATAGGTTCTTTACCTTTTAGTTTATCGATGGTCACTTGGGAGATCCTGAAGTTGGAGAAGGCCCCTTCCTTCTGCTCTGGTGTCTCGTCCTGAACAGATAAATAGAGTTAATCCAAACATTAAATTGAATGTAAGATATATACACATACAGTACACACAGATGAATGTTTCAATAATTTGTGGGACTTTTAAATGCTTTAAAACCAGCCAAGTAGTGAAAGGCAGCATGTTTTCAAATCCACCAAGATAATATAACCAAACTAACAAACAGAACTCAAACTTTACCACTTATTCTAAATACAGCGTGGCAGAATTATCATACAGTAACAACACAAACTTCCATGTTCTCCTGAGAGAATAGCTAGTCATACCGTTTCTTTTTCGCTGTCGCTGGCAGAGTCCTCACTGGAATGGGCCGGTGTCTGGATGGGCGTCTGAACAGAGGTGTTGGGGGAGGAATGTCCGTTGGTTTCTGCCTCTGCGATTGCTTTCTTATTTTTCTTGTTTTTTTTCTAAACCCAGAGATAAAAAAGAAGACAAATGTGAGAAAGAGGGGCAGAGAATAACCTTTATAAACTGTTCACTGCTTTCCAAGTGAAGGTGCCTCTAAACAACTTCGTGAATATTTAACAGTTTGTTGTCCATTTGAAGAATACGCCTTTTTAGATAAGAAATACAAATATAACTATATATTTAAATCAAACATCACAACACTGACCTCTGTGTCTTCTTCAGCAGTTTTCTTTTTCTTAATTTTTTTGGGTGTTTCAACACCATTACAGTTGCCATTCATGTCTGTGTCCTCAACTACGTGTCCGATCGATTGGTCCACGGCCAGCTTGTCTTTCTTCTTTTTCTTCTTTGGTGCTGGAGGTTCACAGTCTAGCTCCTCCTGCTCTGCTTGGTCCTCCAACTGCTTCTTCTTCTTCAGCTTCTTGCCCTCTTTGGTCTTCTTTAATTATAAACAGAAACAATAAAGGGAAAGAGGTTTCAGTTAAAACAAATTCAGTGCTTATACGAACGTAAGGTTTAAAAGGCTGAACAATAATAGGCAGTTTGTTGCAAATCTCTTTGCTGCTTTCTTGTCATATTGCAATTCTGCTGACAAACGACTTCCAACTTTGGTTAAATAAGGTATAATTAGCGATGGGCGGGTGATATCAAAGCTCCAAAGCTTGTTTCACCCCTGTCAAGTGCACTTTCAGTACATTTTGTGGCAGCTAATCACAAATAGAGTACAATTGGGCATCCACACAGAATGTAGTATACACAATGTAAAGTGAGCAAAGCTGCCAACTTCCCTTGTTGTTTTTACATAAATTACAGTAACGCAATATCCATTACTAACCATTAACACTCCTTCAAACGATGCTCACTGAAATACTTACAAGGGCTAACTGAACTGATTTACATCAATAACAACATGTTTTTATGTAGCTATGCGTTGTTGTTACCAGGTTACTTGAGAGACATCTTAAAAGGTTAAATAATGCGAGTTTACAAATAAACAACTTATACCAGGCTACAATAAAGAGTCTGTTTAAGGAAAACAACGGAGTTTTTTTTACATCAACGCAAGTAAACATGATATATAGCCTGTAGTTACAGCACACATTATCATAAGCAGCAGCGATCATTAACTTAAATGCATAGTTGTACAGTTGTGAGCAAGTTGTTTTGTAAGCTTAACAGCAGTCGAGCCCAGCTGAATAAAACGTCATCAGGCGGCGCCAACAGCGCAGATACCCACATCTGACCAGTGTGTTAAAGGCCTCCAAGTTGTTCCTAAATACATCCACGTGATCTATAGATCAGCGCATCAACACATGGGCATGCCATGTGATCTTATAGCTAGGCAAATTAAGCAACCCATGTTAAAATGAAGCAGTGTATTACACGTATCTAAAAATCACACTGCAGTTGTCCATTTAAAAAATGTTGCTGGTGATCTTAACGTTGGTTTGCTAACAGCTAGCTAGCCGATTAGCCGATGCTAGCACGTTGAGCCACATGTTGTCAACATGGAGGACCCGGAGAAGAAGTCCCACGAGCAACGTGGCTATTTGAGTCTGTCCGTGGCGACATGGCAACTGCTGCTCACCTTTATGGGTTTAGCCTCCGCGACAGTGTCCACGTCGTCCTCCATAGCTTGATCGTCACTCTCAAAGATGATTTTTGTCGGCATTTCTCTTTCTGATGGAACCCCTCAGCGTAGACAGACAGGCTAACCCTCGGGCACGCGGATGGAAAGGAACGCGCAAGACCAGGTGCGCGCTTGCGAGGAATTGTGTTCACGAGCCTGACATAGAAATAGAAGGGATAGATTTGCACCACTAGCGTCAGAATACCGTTTGTCCGCCCCACAGAGGGGACATGTACAAAAGCAAGAACATTACCCGCTATCAGTGGTGGAAGAAGTATTCATGCTTTACTTGAGTAATAGTACCAATACATTATTGTAAAAATACTTAATTAGTAAGTTCAAATCCTACATCCAAAATCGTACTTAAAGTAAAAGTAAAAAATGAAAGTATTAATCATCAAAATGTACTTAAAGTATGAACAGTCATCTCTCTTTCTGTGTCTATATTATATAGAATAGAATAGAATTGAAGAGAAGAGAAGAGAAGAGAATTACTTTATTGATCCCAATTTGGGAACATTTTTGTTGCAGCAGCATAAAAACAAGGAATGTAATTACAACAAAATAAAATAGCATTTAAAAATGTATATGTGTGACAGTGTAGATGCTACACTGCATTTCGTTTTTTGTGTCCGTGCTTTTCATTATAACTTTCTCTTTTTGTTCATTCATCAGTTAATGATGTTTGCAGTTCTTACTGTTATGTGAGGCTAAATATCTCCTTTTCCTACGAATTTTTAAAAAGTGCTAAGTTGATTCATTTACCATAATAAAAAACAATATCAGTTGAAAAAGACCCTCTAAATAACATTCAAATGTCATTAATTAATTCAGGAGTTTGGTATCCTTTATCGTTATCAATATAGTTTCAACTTACATTTTGTGTTTAACTTCTTTGCAATTATGTATTTATTGGTTTATTCAGCTGGGACAGCCGACATTGCTGTAAATGTACACACACACACATCTCTCTCTCTCTCTCTCTCTCTCTCTCTCTCTCTCTCTCTCTCTCTCTCTCTCTCTTTTACCAGTTTCTTCAAGTTCAGTTTTTCACACTCAACAGTGTCACAGCAGGTCTTTACTTTATTCTCTGTGGCGTTGCTTGTCTGGTGTTGCATATATTATGCAGAGGATTGAGATGTGGCGCAATATTACCAGGATCCATATTTTGGTCAGTGTCGCCTGTCTTGTTTTATTAGGGTAAGACTTTAAACTACCCTTTTTGTGTTTTTACTAAACTTCTAATATTGTTTGGATACAGATGGTACGATTCCGCTAAATAAATGTTTTAAATATGGTTTGTAAAATGACTTAATATGTCATTAATGTATATGTTTTATCTTATTCATACTTTTTTTTCTGAGTCTTTATGGGTAAGGTTTCTACTGAAGTTTTGTGTCTTAAGTAGCACTAGGGAAGGTCTTCTTCTGCTGTGAAAGGTTGAGTAATTTCTAATGCATTAACTAAAACTAGACATGTTAAAGATAAGAGCTTTGATGCAGCCATCTTCCATTCATACAATAAGGAAGCAAAACACTCATGTCACATTTAATAACCAAATAATCAAATTAAATGAACAAAACATGCTTTAGGCAACGTAATGACATCATGTGACATTTCTTATACTTTTGACTTGTTTTGTTTATAGTCCAGTTCATAAAAAAAGGGCATTGAGTTCATCATTTTTCCCCTTAGTTAAATGGGAGCGATTGTACTCATGAAACGTCCCATAAATACTTAGTTAAGGTCACACACTCATCAGGAATGTGTTATAATGAAAAATACAAAAAATATGTCACCTAATTTTTTCCATGGCCCTTTGTTAAATACAGTGGGGCAAAAAAGTATTTAGTCAGCCACCAATTGTGCAAGTTCTCCCATTTAAAAAGATGAGAGAGGCCTGTAATTTTCATCATAGGTATACCTCAACTATGAGAGACAGAATGAGAAAAGAAAATCCAGGAAATCACATTGTAGGATTTTTAATGAATTCATTGGTCAATTCCTCGGTAAAATAAGTATTTGGTCACCTACAAACAAGCAAGGTTTCTGGCTCTCACAGACCTGTAACTTCTTCTTTAAGAGGCTCCTCTGTCCTCCACTCGTTACCTGTATTAATGGCAGCTTTTAAACTCGTTATCAGTATAAAAGACACCTGTCCACAACCTCAAACAGTCATACTCCAAACTCCACTATGGCCAAGACCAAAGAGCTGTCAAAGGAGACCAGAGACAAAATTGTAGACCTGCACCAGGCTGGGAAAAGTGAATCTTCAATAGGTAAGCAGCCTGGTGTGAAGAAATCAACTGTGGGAGCAATTATTAGAAAATGGAAGACATACAAGACCACTGCTAATCTCCCTCCATCTGGGGCTCCACGCAAGATCTCACCCCGTGGGGTCAAAATGATCACAAGAACGGTGAGCAAAAATCCCAGAACCACACGGGGGGACCTAGTGAATGACCTGCAGAGAGCTGGGACCAAAGTAACAGAGGCTACCATCAGTAACACACTACGCCGCCAGGGACTTAAATCCTGCAGTTCCAGACGTGTCCCCCTGCTTAAGCCAGTACATGTCCAGGCCCGTCTGAAGTTTGCTAGAGGGCATTTGGATGATCCAGAAGAGGATTGGGAGAATGTCATATGGTCAGATGAAACCAAAATCGAACTTTTTGGTAAAAACTCAACTCGTCGTGTTTGGAGGAGAAAGAATGCAGAGTTGCATCCAAAGAACACCATACCTACTGTGAAGCATGGGGGTGGAAACATCATGCTTTGGGGCTGTTTTTCTGCAAAGGGACCAGGACGACTGATCCGTGTAAAGGAAAGAATGAATGGGGCCATGTATCGTGAGATTTTGAGTGAAAACCTCCTTCCATCAGCAAGGGCACTGAAGATGAAGCGTGGCTGGGTCTTTCAGCATGACAATGATCCCAAACACACCGCCAGGGCAACGAAGGAGTGGCTTCGTAAGAAGCATTTCCAGGTCCTGGAGTGGCCTAGCCAGTCTCCAGATCTCAACCCCATAGAAAATCTTTGGAGGGAGTTGAAAGTCTGTGTTGCCCAGCGACAGCCCCAAAACATCACTGCTTTAGAGGAGATCTGCATGGAGGAATGGGTCAAAATACCAGCAACAGTGTGTGAAAACCTTGTGAAGACTTACAGAAAACCTTTGAACTCTGTCATTGCCAACAAAGGGTAAATAACAAAGTATTGAGATGAACTTTTGTTATTGACCAAATACTTATTTTCCACAATCATTTGAAAATAAATTCATTAAAAATCCTACAATGTGATTTCCTGGATTTTTTTTTCTCATTATGTCTCTCATAGTTGAAGTGTACCTATGATAAAAATTACAGGCCTCTCTCATCTTTTTAAATGGGAGAACTTGCACAGTTGGTGGCTGACTAAATACTTTTTTGCCCCACTGTAACACATGTATTGCAGCATCACGCACAAGAAACCGGCAATAATTGAAATTGTTAATATTTAAAGGATTTATTTTATATCATCGAAGTTAATCTTTAAACTAATGTAATCTAACATACTAATTCATTGTTTAAGAGTAACATATTTAGTATGGTGAATTTGTTTACCTTAAAAAAGTGCTAAATTAGTTTATTTTACTAAGGAAAAACAATCAAAATACAAAATGTATTAACAAAAAATTAATAGAGTAAGGCGCTAATCCTCTTCCCTACTTTGCCTTCTTACAATTGCATTCTTTATTTTCGATTTAATTTAATTTGTTGCTGCTTTAGTGTTACGCTTCCAGTATTCTTTTTGATGGCTTACTTTCAAACTGTCATCGCTAACTAGACATAACCATCGTTAATCTTTTTAGTAAGTCCCTTGCAATTTGAAATGTCAGTCTTATTAAAAACCCAAATAAATCAAGGTTACAGCATCTTGCAGCACATACCTGTGACAAGATAGTCTGTAGTGCTGATCAGTTGCTGTGTGCCTGGACTGAGTATGACAAAAGGCATTTGGACAGAAACAAAAAAGCGGCGTTACAATATGTGTTACTGCGTCAATTTTGAGTTTTAGGACGACATGTATGTATTCATTTATTGATTTTTAGTTGTAGATTGCCTCTCACACAGCAGCACAGTGTTCTCTTTTACAACAAACAGGTGAATTGTTAACATCATAAAGGGGAACTTGTCCACGTGTTGATGATTCAACAAAAATAGTTTACAAGCTCATTCACAAGTTTATATGGGAACATGATGTGGTGTTCAGAAGGGTTCATTTGTTGGACTACTAAGACCAATTTCATGCATAATTGTTTTTTCAGATACTCGTGTACAATACTATGCAAGATTTGAAGGCACAATGAGTCTGTTTACTTAAAAATAACCCCCCCCAACTATCACTTATAAAACTTTTAAAGGTGTAAGGATTTTTATGGTCTTCAGCCTCTTTAAAAACGAGCGACCAATTGGTAGATATTTGCTAGGATCCACAAAGCTCGAATTTCGTAAATTACACAAGCCACGTTTTGTTGTGACAAAAGTGACAATTGTTTTCATTACAAAAATTGTGGAACCCCCAAAACCAACAATAGGCAGCAAAACATAATCACAAGTGTCAAAAAACAACAACATCAACACAGCTTAAGATAAGATAAAATGGAAATTAGGGAGTTTAAGCAGCAATAGAGTGAAAGAGAAAAGCAGGGCAGTACAGATTCACACAAGGGTAATAAAGGTAAAGACAAAATCACAATGATATACAAGTAGTAGCTGTTAAAACAAGAAATGAATTAAATGAACATATTAATTATTGCCTTTGACTGCACATTATGCCCTCTCTTGTTGAAAACTGGTAACTGTATTCATTTATACTGGTTGTTCTCTGTTTAACTCGTATAACTGTGTCTTTACAGGGCCATCTATATCTTAGGGAACAAAGAATCTCTCTACAGGTAAATCAGCACTGAGACATGTCAGTTGAAATGTAAAGGAGTTACACTGGACATAGAAACAGGATGTAGACAATATACAACGATAAATTAAATGTTACACTTTGAATGTTCCAATTTTTTTATTTACTTTATATGTTTGATTTATTTAATTCCTGTCTTTTTGTAAAAGACCTGTAGGCTTTTGCCCAGACAGTGACAATGCCTGGAGGATCAGAGACCTAAAAATGCAAACAGGGTGAGAATCCATTACTCTTTTTCCTAACAGAGAGAAACAGTCACATCCAACCTTTTACAGTTGCTATGGCTATGGTTAGCTTCCTCGATCTGTTGTTGAACTTTGACAATATATCCACTGCTCAGAACAGACAATAAACAGTAGGAATCTTTATTAGGTCATAACAGTGAGAACAAAGTATCACTAAAGGTTTTCTGCAAAACACAGCCGATTAACATGTATTATTGTGTCATTTTTACAAGGGCAGCACTAAGTCAGTGGCCCCTCAGGGCTTTGAAAACCCGGGTTAGTGCCATGACATGACGTTGTATAACTGTTCTCTCTTATCTGGTCCACTTGGTAATGTTTCTTTCAATTAGTTGGTGTTGTTCTCTGTGTTTGTTATCAATGATGAGAGGAATACTACATTTTATACTTAACTAAAAGTAGAAATACGAAATTGTTAAAATATCTTGTTATAATTGAATGTCCTGCATTCAAAATCTTGGTTAAGTAAAAGCACAAACACATTGGCATCAAAATATACAAGTACATAAATACAAAAATTAAGAATCATTAAGCATAATGGCTTTTTTCAGAATCATATGAGGTTACTTGATTATGGATAGGGCAAGCATATCTAAATTACATTGTAAACTGCTCCTCAATATGTTTAATTGTAATTATATGTATAGGTATATTTTTAGTATTTTATTTATATTTTGTATTAACTAATTAGAGTAACAAGTAGCTAAAGCGTTCTAATAAATAGTAGAGGAAAAACAACATGTATTGTCTTCCAAAATTAAGCGGAGTAGAAGTGTAAATTATCATAAAATGAAAGCACTCTTTTTTCTTACTGTGGTACAATAATAGGAATGTACAATACTTTGATGTAGTAACTGATACTTTATGTTTCCTGTGCTGCTATCTTGTTTTGAAACTCTTTTAACCCCTCAATTCCCATTTGGAATACTAAAGATACATTTATTCCTTGGTCTTTTTTTTTAGACTGAAATATGATCAACCAAGCACAATTAACGGGTAAGTTATTTAGAACAAATATCACAATTTTGTGTAAATTTGGGCAATTTTGTATTACTATTATTATAGTGTCCATGCACATTTGTGAATACAATTATTACTAATAGGAATTATGTATGTACAACAATTCTTACAAAAAACTTAGTGATTTAAAGAACAATGAATATTTCTAAAAAGCCCTTTTAAGTGCAGGTTCTCTTTTAAAAGTGTGTTGAACGAGCCAGTATAAACTTCAGGGGAGCCTGCTGATAGGGACATACTTGACTTGACGTGTGTTTTGGAGAAGTGTGCATAATGCTGACATGAAAAGTCATAATATAATTTGGTATCAGCTTGTGCTACAACTTATTAAATATTGAATAAATCATACAGACCCAAACCAATGATCGTAGCTGGACCAAGATCTAAAAACTGCTAAATCTTTATTTGATCTTCCCAGACGCACTGATGTGAACGCCGTCACTAACTGGAATGCTCCTCTGGTTTGGGAGGGGACCTTTGATCCAGTGGTTATTGATGCAATATATAAGAAAATGGACCCACGAGTGGCTGTGTTGGTGTTTGCTGTTGGCAAGTAGGTATTCGGGATATTCTCACAGGGAGCAGGGTTTGACCTGAGCCAGTGCTTCGGGTTGAGATGCTTGTAAACCTGAACAACTAAAGCTGTTTCACATAAAAATACTCCCTACATTTTGAAATATTTATGTGTCTTGAGTCGCTGATCTTGTCTTATACTAAATGTTAACACTTCTGTTCTGCTATTTTTCATCCATACAGATACACACGTTTCCTAAAGAGCTTCCTAGAGTCAGCTGAAAAGTATTTTCTTGTTGACTTCAGGGTCAATTATTACATTTTCACAGACAACGAAAAAGAGGTCCCTGAAGTGAGTTGTTGTTTTTTAATATGTTTAAAGTACTTTTTTGCATTGCACTGCTACACAGCTTAACCCAATGAGAAGTAAAGGCTCCAATATAATGTTTATACTCTCTTATATGGGTTACTTATTCTATTGAAAGCAATGAAACGAAAAGGTGTGGTATATCGGGATGTTATGTGCATTGAATTTGAATCGGCTGTAGTTCACAAAAGGAGTGAATAGCTGAACAACTTCCAAAACTCCAATGTCTGCCAGATTTTGACTGCTCACAAAAACAGACTCTACACTTAAACAATGGTTTGACAGTGACAATAGTGACAGTAAATGTAAACATGTAAAGTTATCTGTTTGTCTGTGTTGTCAGATTCAACTAGGTCAGGGCCGAAACATTGTTGTTGTCACCATCCCTGGAGTCAATCGCTGGCAGGAAGTAGTATTGGGCAGGATGAAATGGGCCACCACCACCATTGACAAACAGGTAAGAAATTACGCACAACAAATCACCAAAGCTAGGGCCTTTTTTCATGTGGTTACAGTAACCACCTTTAAAATCTTAACAGCTCAATGTTTACTAGTTAGACAATACAGCAAACGAAAAACAACAACAAATTGATGTATGAGCTAGAAACAGCAAGTCATCTGAGCCATCTCTCACAGATATGCATAAAACATGTGTTCCCTAAATTATTATTATTCATGGGTCATTGAGATCTATCCATGGGGCATTCAGTCTCACATTTGAACTGTAATGTTTGCAGATCCGTAATGAATCAGACTATCTTTATATGATGGACATCGACAGTGTCTTTCACAATCGTTTCGGAGCGGAGTCTCTCAGTCGGCTGTCTGCTGTGCTTCATCGTGGCTACTACAAGGTTTTACTCTTTTATTCTCTCTCTTATTTTTGTTCTATAGATTATAGGCTACCTTAATCCTATAAGTAAGTTTTTCTGAATTGAAATGTCTAAAAAATACTAAAGCTGTTAAAACGTTATAAACAATTCAGTGAGCTTAACTGGTGGAAGAATTTGTCAAAGACGTTATTAGTTTACTTGTTATATTTTGTGTTATGACACAGAGGACATTGCTTGATTTGTTATCACCCACAGCATTAACTGCTGTCACCAGTATGAGCTAAAGCCTCTCCTCCCTGTTTCATGTTTTGTCCATATTTTATTTTATCAGGCCACATTGAGGGACCAGTTTCCTTATGAGCGTCGGCCAGAGTCCAAAGCCTTCATTCCTGCTGGTGAAGGAGACTACTACTACACTGCTGCTGTCTGGGGTGGATACCTAGAGGACATGTACAAGCTAGTCAAGTAACCAAAACCATTATCATGTTGTAAGGTTACTTCCATTTAGCTATTACCAATTAAATAAAGAGTACATTAGACCTATCGATGCTGGACAGGTACAAATTTTAGCCTTCAAAACCTGGTATATTTCTTCTAAAAGAGGCAGTGTTTCCATCGCATTGTACACAAATGCTCAGCCCGATTTGACTAATCAGAATTAGAATTTCTTTATTGTGAAAGCGGGGGAATTTAGGGTGTTGTAGCAGCAAAGGTACAGTTCAGATAAAAGGAAAAGGAAAAGGAAAAAGATTTTGAAAGAAAATAAGGAAAGCACTTGCTATTAGAAAAGGCCCTTTGAAGTTGTGCTTGCTGCCATTTTAAAATCTTAATTAGCTATTTGAAAGTGTCAGGATGTGCAGTATGTCCCATGACATGCTAGCGACTCTCACTGACCAATCAGTGGTCTGCATTGTTTTAATGTCACATTACATTATTGGCTCAGCTTACTTTGACCAAAAAAGTTAACCTGTACTATCTTTAACTTTTATCAATGAAAACCAAGTTAAGAAGAGCCGTACCATGCATTGGAAACACAGCTTTAAATGCTAAAAAAATATATTTTTCTGTCTGAAATGTTGACCATTAAGAGCTAACATAATGCTAAAGGAAGTTTTACTATAAAGAGAAGACATCTCTCTTTCAATTCATTAGATACTGTTACATGCAGTCAGAGGAGGATGCCAAGAATAAGATTGAAGCTATCTGGCAGGAAGAAAGTCACCTCAACAAGTAAGTAATTGATTGCCTCAGTTTAAGTGAATTTCTGATCATTCTTATTTAAAAGGACACATTTTCAACCAGTCGTTTTTTTTTACTTTTGTATCTGTTAGTATTTGTTGTTTAAAGTAAGCTTGTGTTTGTGGAACAAATCAATAAAAATTTGTGACTGATGTATTATACAAAACACACATGGATAATCTGCCTGCTTCTCTGTCATGCAGGTACCTGCTGTACAACAAACCAAGCAAGGTGCTGTCTCCAGAGTACCTGTGGTCAGATTACGATAGGATACCAGAAGACATCAAAGTCGTCAGGATTTCCCAGTTGGTCAAGAACTATGCAGAAGTGCGGCCCAATGGTGGACATTGATGTCAAGTCGTTGACATTTAAAAAATAATAGCAAGTGGGTTGTCTGAATGGGTTGCTTTTTATATTCAGTTTTGGTATATTTAACGTAAATTACTGTAATAAATAAGCACATTCCAATCTCTCTGTAGAGATGAATTAAAGTAATCTTGATGTTGTATCTTGTTGTTTGTGGTGAACCCTATTTTGCAGATATAAACAAATGTCTTAATGAAGATGTGTCGAAGTCAAAGAGGAACTTGTTGAAAAATGCAAACACATTTTTTTCATGCAAATATTCTCAAATATTCAAGTATTTTGTGTAATCTGTCTGTACTCTCTTAAGGCTTCCACAAATATTGTATGTTTAGGTTTTAATCTTGGGTTCAATGAAACAAAGAAGGGCACATTTCCAGATTTTCTGGGGAAAAAAAGTCTAATATGGTAGACAGAGGTCACGCTGCGTAATTGCGACAGTGTCGTAAAGTGCCAATGTTGTGGTCGGAAATTGCACCAGTCGTCCTCTGAGCTGAGCTTTCAGTCGCCCTTCAGCAGACAAAGAGTGCTCCTCTCACCCAAAGAACACCACACCAACGTTAAACCATGGCAGGGATTATTGCACGGAAAGCTATTGACCACCTGAAGAGCAAGGAGTTCAGGGAGTATTTGACAAGGTATGTAAATGAAGCTGTTAGATGTTCTATTAGCGCTCATGCTAAAGTGACGTTAGCTCAGTGGCTGTTGCGTGACATACAGCTCGGCAGCTAGAGGCTGATTTACGGTCGTTCTCTGTCAAAAAATGTTTTTATAAAATCTAATGACACTTTTCAACAATGTGTTTGCTTCTTTTTGTTATATTGGTATCGTTTCTCTTAGTTCTTTTTTAGTTTTCAAGGACATTTGCTCTTTATTCAACCTTAGTAAGTAACTCAGTTAACTTGTTTCTCCACTTCATGAGAAGAGAAGACTGTGGATAAACTCGTTTTTTAGAGCATATCTAATTGCGGTATGTTGTCAACATTGATGGAAGGAAAAACTCTAAAAATATTTTAGTAAAAGTAGCAATACCACATTGTAAGAATACTCTCTTACAAGTAGAGTTAAAAATGTTACTAAATAAAAGTACATCAAAATGAACTTGAAGTACCAAAAGTTAAAGTGCTCAGTATTCCAATCAATACACTATATTGTTGAATAGTTATGATGCGTTATTTTAAGCGTTTTAAATGTTGGAGCCAGTAAATATGGGGCTTTTTTATGCTGTCAACACTTGCAGAGAGTTTGTGAATGTTACTATGGGATTAAAAATGATCATTTTCACCTAAAATAAACCCTAATCATACATCGTATTGAATAAAAATGTCATCAAAGCAGAGAGAACTACTATATAAATGTGTACATGATGGCCTGGTGGTGTCTGTAGTATGCATGTCTTAAATTGAGAATAAAGGCTAAATTGTAACACAGTGACGCAAGAAGCCATCTTTGTTTACATTTGTAACTGATACAGAAGGTTATCCCCCCCAGGGTTATTATTTTTTTTAATGATTTGTCTTTCACAGTTAGTAAAACATCTAGAAGGTCATGAACATTCACTGTAGTTGTAAAGAAGGCTCACATCCCAATGTAAGATTTTTGGCATCAGCTCTGGTGTTTCTGTGGCTTTCTGTGTTGGTGTGTTCTGTGTAGAAAACACAGTAATCTTGCTTTACCATCAGCTTGTGTGGAAGACAGTTGACTGTAAATGTTTTTAATATTTTCTTCCAGATACTTAAATGTTACTCCACACTTACTATTCATTCATTTAGTCATTTTGCAACAAAGCAGTATTTTGTACTCCCTTGAAAAGCAGTGCTTTTTAAATTGTAGCAATTCTCTATTTTGTGAATGTACCTGTCCTGAAACTGACCTATGACCTGTTTTGCATGGCAGCAGCTTTTGTTTTGCCCCCATCTCACATCTTTATTTATGTTCTTTTCTCTTCCATGTGGCCCTGAATTAAAAAAAAACAACAGCACAGTAAGTACTGTCAATATATTTCTATCTGCGCCTCACCTTATCTGTAATTCCCTTTGGTTATGTCTAGCTTAAGCTTTCTGTTAGTCTCCTACCTACTGTACATATGCTTAAAGCTATATTTTGTCCCTTTGTGTTTATCTGTACAGCATTTCTGGGGCCCTATAGCAAACTGGGGTCTTCCTATTGCCGCCATTGCAGATATGAAGAAGAGCCCTGAGATAATCAGTGGCAGGATGACCTTTGGTAAGATAAAGACAGATGTAGACATAAAGAGCACACACAACACCCGCATCCATTTCTGGATAACTGTGTTAGTTTAACCATTAACGATTGTAAACTACAGCTGCAATTTATTGTAACAGAAGATACTTTATTTGACTGCTTCTTACATTTGAATTTTTTAAAAAAAAATCAAGAAGGCTTCAAAGGAACTGAACAGTTGGTCTAAGTGGTTGTACATGTCATTAGTACTGTAGTACTGGAGTATATAAAAACAAATAGGAATAGACTAAATATTTCTCCTTGTTGATGTTGCATTGAAGCTGCTGCGATGAAGGAACATGTCAGACTTGATATGTTAATAAAGCAGTATACAAATAGGAAATCAAAGCAAAGTGGTTGAATTAAAAAAATAGAAGTACTCCTACCACTACTCATCAAAAAATACAAAAAGTATATAAGAAGTGAGTAGTAAGCATATCAATAAACCATTGCCTGTGTTTATTCCGTCCTCACAGCTCTGTCCTGCTATTCACTGCTCTTCATGAGGTTCGCCTACAAGGTGCAGCCTCGTAACTGGCTGCTGTTTGCTTGCCATTTAACCAACGAGTCTGCACAGC
Organism: Eleginops maclovinus; assembly: GCF_036324505.1. Taxonomy (NCBI): domain Eukaryota; kingdom Metazoa; phylum Chordata; class Actinopteri; order Perciformes; family Eleginopidae; genus Eleginops; species Eleginops maclovinus. The sequence continues at coordinate 13,778,319 of NC_086352.1, read as the reverse complement.
TTATCCAGGCTAGTCGACTCATCAAATACAAGTAAGCAAAATTCTATGCTGGGATTTTCTGTTGACGCTTTTTTCTGATTTTTACTCTGTTATGATATGATAATGACACCAGGTAATAATACATATATCCCAAATCCTTGAATAATCTTTGACATTAAGGTGACGGGACAAAAGAGAAATGTTAGCACTCTGACTGTTTCTGTTTGATTACAGCATGGACAAGAAGAAGGGATCTTAATGGCAGTGGTGACCCACTTCTTCAACAGCCACCATAACCTGGACATCAAAACTACTGAATCTAAACACGTTATCTCAATGAAGCTGTGCCACTTTCACCATCTAATCCTGATGTTACCAAGATTGATCATCCTCACAAGTTTTAGTCACTTTTTACTGCAGACAGAAAAAAGCATTTGCTTTCCTCCCAAGAATTAGAGTGAACTGCTGTAATTTATTTTAAATTTCGCAAAAGTCATCATGACACAAAGTATATTGTGGGTGAAAGCACACTTAGCTAACAAGTCTGACAGTTAGCTGTCTTTCACACTTGCTGTTACACTTATTTTAGGTCATCAGCAATAATATTTCTGTTGCTTTCTAGTTTATTAATTGAAAAATAATGATATGTCATTGGGAACTCAGCCTGAGGTCAGTTTGTGCAAATATGTTCATACCATGGCACATTATCATTTGCCAAGCACTTTCATTCTTTAACCTTTACTCTAATGCAGAGGACACACAGAGAGCTTAGCTCTTTGTTTATTGTACTGTGGAGTAAAATGTTAAGCTGAAAAATGAAAACAGAGTGTGTATGAAGAGCCGATATGGCTTTATTATATTGTAATAAATAAGAAAAGCTGCTTATGTCAGTGCTGACCAAAACATGTAATGTCTGTTCTCATATGTCAGTCACATTAATTTATTGTCATTGTATAATAAACGTTATTTTTCCCTAATAATTCATTTGAATCTCTGGAGTTGTACAAATAAACTGGCTATAGCGAAGTTGAACACAATTAAACAAGTGAGTGATTTATTATTTAAGTTCAAATTTTTGATTGCAGTTTTCGTCCGGTAATAGTTTTTGTTCCACGGTAATTGTCAGGAATCAGTCGTCCATCACAACGTCAGATATTCTTCCATGGTAAATGTCAAGGAGAACACTGCTGCGTATTTACACTCGACACTTTGGTCTGCAACATAATGCCCTTGTTTAAATAACACCACTACTCTTTTCAACAAAGTTAGAAAATACCAATCAAATGAACATGAAATTAATGGTTATTTTATGCAATTTAATACAAAAAAGGAATTAATCAACATCTTCAAAACCAGTGGTCAAGATGTGATTCTAATCCATTACCCCTTACCACCTTAAGGTCCTTTAGTAAAACATCATGCACTTAAGTGAATAGAGCCTTTTATATTTTTGAGGTAATATTGTTATTTGTCAAAGAAGTTATTTTTGACTTCTTTATATGCTGTTGGACAGTTTAATCAAAAACCTTGCAGCAACATCCATAAATGAGTTGAGACCACACTGAAACTACATAAGTCCACTACAGGAGTTGTCTACTAAGTACAATATTTCCCCCTGAAATTATCTCCAGGTGTAGACAAGGCAAATTGGAAACACTGGTAAAGTACCTACCTCAACATTTTACTAAGTTTGTTATATTACGCCACTGCTTACAAAAAATGCATTGGAGACACACAAAGTAAATAAACCCATACATTTTGATGATGCAAATACAGTGTTGGAAATATAAAAATAGAAATTGACATTGAAAGGGTATAAAGTACTTGTGGGATCTGAGGATAATGAATTTGCAAACAGGGTAGCTAAAAAAAAAAACAAGCTAAGATTTGATGAAATTCAGACAGGGAAACAGCATAGTATATTTCTTAATACACACCGGATTGGTTAAAATAATCTAGGAAAAATGTTCAGACCTTTGACAGTACATTAGATTAGTACAGAATAATATCCTGTCCTACAAAATCTGGCACAGTAGATGGCAGTATGCACCTAAAAGTTCTTATTGCAATCTACCAAAAACAAAACCTCAGAAGAAGAGTGGTATTTCGGTATCTGTAGTCAAAACGTAGAAGAAGAAGATAAACATGGCGTCCGTCAGCAGTGATGAGTGGAGAGCTATATGTGACAAATTCACCAACGCCCAGAATTTAACCGTTGTAGAATCATGCAATGACCCAGACAATGACCCGTTCCGCTCCAAATACAAGGCCAGGGAGCTCCTCAGAGAGATATACTGCTCGCTGAAGAGTTTTGAGGCCGGCGATGGTGAGGAGGAGGAGGAGAGTGGCGGAGAGAGCGGCGTCCAGCGGCCGGTGGAGCCGCCGGTAGACGGGCAGACGGAGGAGGCGTTCAGTCAGGGCTTCTGCGGAGACTCGCCAGCCGGGCTGCGGGCCGCAAAACTCGGGGCGGTGGAGTACTATCTGGGCGTCAACCATGTCGACACAGAGGAGCTGTCCGCCGGGCAGGAGCATCTGATGAACTGCATGAAGCTGCTGGAGAGATGCAGGGTGTCGTCGGAGAATGTGTCACTGTTTATCCATGTCAGGGTAATGTTGAAGATAACTTCCTTAATAGTAATGTTGACAAAAAGGGTGCAGCGTGACCAAACATCACATACTGACTGACTATAATGTGATTAAACCCAAATAATATTGACAATGTCATCATCAATAACGCCATTTGTAGGCCTGTGGGAAAGCACTTTGGACCACTATTCCCTTTTTACACACTTTAATAAAAAAATGTTGTGATTATATCTGTCACAAACTCGTAGGCCTACTACGTTCTGGGATTATTTACAATTGCTGCTCTATATTTCCACTTTTAAGTTCTTTAAAGTTGTGTGCAGTAATTTGTCAAATGTTGTATTGTTTTTCCTTTGTTGTATATTTCTGTTTCTTCTTTGCTCACATTTTCTTAATTTTATAATCATTTTTATAATTTTCTTTTTAAATATCTGCTCCTATATTTTCTAGTTTCTCTCTTTCTAATTCAAATTCCCTCTATGTGAAATCAAAAAAGGGAATCTCTTGGAATTTTGCAATAATGAGTAACAAGAATCACAGTCAATCAGGCTCATTATAAAGCCTTTTAAATGGAGTAAATCATTATTCTAATGTAGTAGGAGGTCAGACGATGCTGATCATTTCTCCATGTGTTGTCTCTTTGTGTTAACAGAACCAGTTGGGCATTCTCTGGGCAGGCCGGGATGAGACGGAGACAGCGCAGGGATTTCTTGAAACAGCAGAATCCATCTACCAACGGTACATGAAGGAGGTAAGGTTTGATGTGGTTTTGTGACAATCGCGAACAAATAATAACAGGCATACTTTTTAAAATAATGTAAATGTGTTCCTAACCTCAAATGAGAATAACATGTATTCGGTGTAAAAAGCACAACATAAACACACACACTTGATAGACAAGTATTCGTTTTTTGCAACTGCAGCAGCCATAGTTTTTTTGTTTTTGTTTTCCAGGATGGTAGTCCACCCTTTGACATGACAGATTACTTTAGTACTGAAGAGAACCTGTTGACGCATCAGGAAAGGACCAAGAGGTATTTGTAACCTTTAATATCCCCATACAAAAGCTCCATACACACATGTCCATTTACAGTTTAGTGTTTGCATGATATGTGGTAATTGATGCATGCTGGTTTCTTTCTTTCTCTATTATGCTCTGACTTTCCCTTATGTCTTTCTCATTTCCACTCTTTCTCCAACTTCCCTCTTCCAGGTTTGAGTTGGCCTACACCCATTCCATGTACTACCTTGCTCAAGTCTATAAAAACCTCGGTGAGTTTGATGTTGTTTCAACCAAATACAACAGTATACATGTATTGGTTTATGAAAAAATTGTGCTTTACATCATTTATGTAATATATATATATATTGAATTTAAAAGTCTCTAATCCATTTAATTTAAAGAATATTGTTTTGTTTTAAGGCGTTTCTGAAGACTGCCTCTGATCTGCATACATATTTATCTATGTAGTCATAATGATGCATAGCCTTATCATGTTTAGGTACTGGTTTAGTGGATGATCATAATGAAAATGTTTTATCTCCCAGGTGAAACTGAACGTGCTGCTACCTACTGCCACAGCACCCTGCAGAGACAGTTAAAATTAAATCAGTTCAGTCCTATGGAGTGGGCTCTGAACGCTGCCACACTATCGCAGTATTACATCACTAAGGTAGGGCACAGATGGATATAAATTGATTGGAAAGGATTGATTTAAAATCTTTTGAACATTTATAAGGATTTTACATCAAACAATTGGAGACAATTGTTTGATCATGTCAGTACGTGCTGGTTATTACCAATATAGGCAACATAACTGTATAATTTCTTGAGACATGATTTCCTCACAATAGCATTCAATTGAAAGATGATGGACCATTATATTAAATGATCACCCATACTCTATTTTACTATTTCCATAACTATTTTAGTTTTGAGAGGTGAGTGAATGTGTGTTTTTTTTTAGGGCCGATACATGGAAGGCAGACATTGTCTCTCAGCAGCTACTGTCATATCTGGGTTGGCAGGAGATGTTCCTTCTGAGGCCGCAGCACAGGAGAGTAAGTATCTAAATCTTGCATTAATTAACATATCAAAGCAAAAGAACACATTTGCTATTGAAATCTAAAGTCATTTTTAACTGCAAACACAGCTGTGTAGCAAAGCATAGTTCAAGTATCTTACTTCCCTTCCTTTGTCTGATTCCTTCCACATCAGCCCCTCTCACTTCATCCAGATATATCTATCATTCCTGCTGGCATATCCTAACATCTTTGTTTATATTCTGTCTGACCCAGGTGAGACAGAGAGCGAGCGCAGGGAGCAACTCAGGCAGAAGAGAGCAGAGATTGCGAGATGTTGGATAAAATACTGCCTCAACCTCCTGCAGGATTCTAAGAAGCTGCTAGAGGTGTGTGTGTGTGTGTGTGTGTGTGTGTGTGTGTGTGTGTGTGTGTGTGTGTGTGTGTGTGTGTGTGTGTGTGTGTGTGTGTGTGTGTGTGTGTGTGTGTGTGTGTGTGTGTGTGTGTGTGTGTGTGTGTGTGTGTGTGTGTGTGTGTGTGTGTGTGTGTGTGTGTGTGTGTGTGTGTGCATCAAAGATTGTTTTAAAGCTGTATAATATTCAACAATTGAGCATTAAAATGTCTACTAGATCATTTATTATATATGTTGTTCCATTGTGATCTATTGTTCAAATTTTCCAACAATTCAAAGTCTCTATCATTTGCTCAGCTATCAAGTGCGCTGTCCCTCTTTGCAAATGCATCACTGTTGTGGATGTATCCAAGAAGCTGTCATAAATTGAAATGTTTTCAAGCCACACTTTTGTATTGCACTTTTTTGATAGCTTTTCTTCACTGTCAATTTTACCCAGATAATTTGTCACTCACTAAAAACCTCCAGAACAATGAACAAATCCTAACCTGAAGAAGCTGGATAAAATGGATGAGAAAACCTTGTTGTGATTCCACACTACTTTACAAAACTACCAAACTCTTTGTTATTGTGCTGATTGAGAGACCCCTAGTGACAGAAAATAGGATATTGTGGGTTTGAAGAAAATGACTTGTTAGGGCTTTTCCTTAAAGTTGATTGTTGTTGTTTTGAATATGGTATAAGTACATGTATGACATGTATGTGACTGCACATTTTGTTGTGAACAGGACAGCATTGGGGAGCTGGATACAGATCGTCAAGAAGAGATGAAGAGAGCGAGGAGACTGGAGGAGGAAGAGGAGGAAAAGGAAAGGAAGAGCGCTTTGCTGTTTGGTTCTGAAGACACCTTTGACTCCATTGCTAGCCTGGAAGAGAAGGTTAATACACTTTTGGATGCAACTGCTGGTTTTACTAGTATAGTATTTATAATAATTATTAGTGTTACAGATCATGTTGTACTACAATAGGAAACGCATTTTAAATTACTGTCATTAGGGAGCGCCATTCTGCAAATAAATACTAGACCCATTTAAGAGCCCCAATTCTGCTTTTTGTTTTCTAGGTGGGCTGTTTGTTGCCATTGGACTTCAATGAGGCCAGAGCCATATTTCTGGTGGGACAAAACTATGTTACACAGGTATGCAAAGCCCACTGGCACACTCCCACTGAAACTGGGTTGGACGGACTAATCAAAAATGTAGACAATGTTATAAAAGTAAATAGACACACAAACAGCAGTGGAGTTATTGAAGTATCCATACTAGCTGATACGATTAAAAACAAAACTATTTTAATGAACTAATGCTTTTTAATTTTCTCATGTATTTTCACTTCCCAGCGCTGTTTGTAAAGCTTATCGAGATAGTTTTGAAGAAGGCGGGGAAAAAAGCAATTCTTATTATGATCTCTTTCAGAGGTCTGTCAATTATTTTTGAGTAACCTGCTCAAGATTTCTGGAAAGAGAAGTTTGTTTTGAATTTCTCAAGTTCCATTTTTGTGTATCTAGTTCCGTTAAATTGGAGATAATGCCAATTTTTTTTTACAACCAATATCTCGAACACTCAGCAACTCACATCAGAACAATCTAGGTTGGTTGATAAAATCACAGGAGAAAAATGCCCCTTTTTAAGTTGGTAATCATGGTTGAGTTGTTGCTCAAATAACTTGTATTGAAAGCCAAGGAGTAAAGTCATGTGTGGAGCACAAAACCAAGATTTCTAAAAGAGAAAACATGGCTCTTGGGTCTATCCTACAATGTATAGTTTCAACTGCTAAACATGGCAAACTCTCCGTCCTTTCACTTCATCTTTCAGGCTAAAGAGTATTTTCAGATGGATGGCTATGTGACGGACCACATAGAGATCCTGCAGGATCACAGCTCTCTGTTCCGATCCCTGGCTTTTTATGAAGAGGATCTGGAGCGGCGCTGCAAGATGCACAAACGAAGAGTTGATATGATGGAGCCAGTCTGTAACGGTACTGCGCTTACTTTGATCTTAAGTTGCATTTACCATTTGTCTGTTTGAGTATTTTCAATAAATAGATTTTAATAGAAAAAAATGACATGATTGATTAAATCTGACTCTCTGTTTCACTACAGAATTGAACTCCAAGTACTACCTAATGATCCGCAGACAGATGATGTTTGAGTTAGCTGAGACTTTCAATGAAATGATGGACCTGAAACTGACACTGGCCAACAGACAAGATGATTCAGAGTCTCTCGACAGCCACACCATTAAAAAATTTAACAATCTCTGCTCCGCTTCTGCCAAGTGAGTGATTGGGTTTGTAGGACCTGTGTGTGTGTGTTGGTGCATCTAAATATATTCACTCTGAATGATTGGAAATCCTCCCTTCTCCTCTCCAGATACTTCCAGATGTTCCTAGACTCTCTGTGTTCTCCGGAGGGGAAGCAGCCGGAGCATCTGGAAGAGGAAGTGCTCAGACCGGCTCTGGTGGCTCGCTTCAGAGTGGCCCGACTCTACAGCCGGCTGATCTGCACCGCACCCTCTGGTCAGGTGGAAAATCTTGACAAGTCTCTGGAACACTACAAGTAAGAATATACTGTATTTTTTAAGTATATGGCGATACATATAGCTGGGTTTAAAGAAAGAAAAACTATTTTCTGGTTCAAATCAATCTTCATTATGATGATCCAATATGGATTAAAAAAAATCAGAACTGAGATTATTAATATGTATGAATAAAGTCTACTGGGCAACCTCTAGAAGTTTAATCAAAAAATGCCGGAAGCTGCTCCACACAAGTCACCACCAGGCAGCAATGCCAATTAAATGTGGTCTCAAAAAGCATATCTCTGTAGTATGTTTCATATCAAAGCAATATTTGTATTCTAACTGATATATTCTTAATCTGATCCAATCAGAAATGAATCAATTCAGGATATCAGCGGAGAAACCCAGCCTTACTCGTGCATCCGAACACTTTATGGGTTGCATAATCAAGAATTTTGGAGAAGCGTGCGTAGTTTGACTTGATGTAGACATGTTAGGAAATCAGAAAGATGAATTGTGTTGAAATCAGTTAACAAGAATTAGTATTACATTACATTAGTGTGAATGTTGTGTATCTGTTTAATGTGTTGACCATCAGTATCACCCTACACCTGTTCTCTAGATACGTGGTGCAGTACTGTGATACCCACCCAGAGGCAGTGGCCACTGTGGAGACGGAGCTGGAGCTGAGTCGGGAGATGGTCGGCCTGCTCCCTCTCAAAATCAACCGCCTCAAAGCAAAGATGACCGCCAACAACTGAATTATGCGACCTCTCTTTATTGAATGACTAGTTTAATGACTTAAAAGTATAACATGTCCCCAAAAATGAGTCAGTCGATCTAATTGTACCATCTTTTACAGTCAGTGGACATTCCCTAAAATTTGAGAAACTGGATCTGCTTATTTCATCAGATTTCCGTTGGGCAGTGTGCATGCTGCTTTCACAAGACCTTTGAACCCATCACACATTGTACAAACGTGCTCCCTCTGTGAAGTAAAATGTGTTGTTAAATTTCTTTTAATTGAAATACAACAGTTACTCTCTTTAAAATGAACATGAAAATGTCTTTCTCACAGTACTAAGAAACAATTGAGATCGGTTGATAATAAGCTTTTCAACAATTTGAAATTCGTGTGAACAGTTTTTCTAACCTTTGTTCTAAACCACAGTGTAAAGAAATACTTGTTGGTATACCGCTAAAATATCACAAGCTCCCTTTTAATTTTTTTTTAATGATTGGACTAAGATCCTTAAAGGTCATATATGTAAATAACATATTATTATTTTGTTTTGTTTCATTTTATGAAGCACTTTAGCACACTCAACTTTTGTTTCTTAATGTCTCTGATGTTAAAACAAATGTTAAAGCCTACTGTTGCCAGGGTTAGTGTAACCATGATAATAACAGTAGGCAGCCATAGGAGAGTTGACTACTGACCAGTTGTTGTTGCGCCTTAAAACGGAGATGCTTGTTTTGAAAACTGGAAAACGGTCTGAACTGTCAGAAACAACCCTTTTTAGGGACAGATATAAAGTGGACTTATTAATGTTGGTTTATGAGGTATTATAATCTGCATGATGCCAGCTTTGACCAGGTGAACTCTTATATATACTCTTGTATATTTTTGTCCTGCGTGTTATGAATCACAACTTCATCTTGTTTGTTGTACAGCAGATAATGTATGTCATGGTGATAAAATAATAAAGTACTACACACCCATGTCGAAATACCAGCTAGTGATCGTCATCCTTTCTCATCTGAAATCTGCTATGAAGCCCCACCAATTTCTGAGAATATGTCTCGTTGTTTTGTAAGGGGAAAGTGCAACTGAGGTCAGACTTATAAGCAGGTGTAATTCCCAACTATCCCAGTGGTCATGCTTCCTCATTCTTCTTAACTCACCATTATAGCCAATCAAGTCCAAGAGATCTGGCAGATGTGGACTCCACAAACAAAAGAATCAGCACTTTTACTAATTCATTTAATATAATTGTCATATACCATCATTTTACTAATAAAGGGATTCTGATTCTGATTCTGAACACATCATAACCTGTGCTTCCAGCTTTCATTCATGTTCCTACTAACATGTCTGATGCTTGTCAAAACGTGCGTTTACATACCTGCTCAACGCAGGACACTTGGATGTGCCTTGAATTATTTTGCATTAAGCTCTCTAGGCAAATTAAGAGGGCTTACTGGAAGATCCACCCTTACACAGAGTACACATACATAGATTTACAGTAAATACACAACATCTTAATTTTTCATCTTAAAGTGACCTGCAGTTTCTTAAGGTCACAAATCACATTATGTCATTTATGTAAAACGTTTATGTAAAACAGACAGAAGTGACTCTAAAATGAAGCACTCTAAATCTTGAATGTCTCATCAATTACATATAACTTGACTTATTTCAAAAGGGGAAGTGGTACTGGAAAGCTCAACAAGCCCTTCAAGAAAAACGAGAACAAGATTTGTATGTTATCGTATAGTGGCAAGAGCTACAGTTCGGCATGAACCATTTGCACACTCAGTTAATAATGAATAAAGTGTGTTTATGACTTTGGAGGCATCATTATAACTCCCCCACTACTTCTCTTTCCATTCCCTATTTTAATATTTTACCTAAAGTTATTGAATTCTTAATACTATTTTATCAAGATTAGACCTGTAACAAATATTGAGGTTGTAATTTGTTTTCTTTTTTTAAATGTATGGAAGATAACAGAGCTTTGAATATCTCACCCTATTGGAGAATTTAAAATTATACTGTGGCTTTTTCTGTTTCTGTGTGTGTGTGTGTGTGTGTGTGTGTGTGTGTGTGTGTGTGTGTGTGTGTGTGTGTGTGTGTGTGTGTGTGTGGGTGTGTGTGTGTGTGTGTGTGTGTGTGTGGGTGAGGTTGGGTAGGCTAGTGTGTCATTTCCTGAAGGAAAATGATAGCAACTGATGTTACCACTTCCTGCAGCATCGTACAAATTAGTAATCTGAAACAAACATTTTTGTTTTCTCTTTCTGTGGTATTTTCTTTTCTTGTGTGACACAAAATAGGCATGGAGAGGAGAGGGAAGCATTTAGCTCAGTGGTTAAAGCTGGTGGCCTATGTACTGCAGCTCAGTCCGTGCTGCTGCGGACCTCAGTTTGAATTCAGCCTGCTGCTTTATCCACCTTGTAACATCGTTCCTCTCCCATAAAAAAAGGCATGGTGAGGTAGAAGTATGAAGAGGAATGAGAGGACCCCAACGGCCGTCCACCAGAGGAATGTAGTATTCAGCCCAGAGAACCACTTCCGTCTCTGTTGTACAGGAATTCAACAAATATTTGACACAGTGATGACTGTAACATTTATACAAACACACACACACATACACACACACACACACACACACACACACACACACACACACACACACACACACACACACACACACACACACACACACACACACACACACAGGTCAGACTGATCCAACGGAAAGCCATCCAAACATCATAAACCACGGTTAGTTGTTCACATTGTGTGTGTGTGTGTGTGTGTGTGTGTGTGTGTGTGTGTGTGTGTGTGTGTGTGTGTGTGTGTGTGTGTGTGTGTGTGTGTGTGTGTGTGTGTGTGTGTGTGTGTGTGTGTGTGTGTGTGTGTGTGTGTGTGTGTGTGTGTGTGTCTTTGGACAGGAATTACCCAAACATTTAAGATAAATGACTGATTAGTTTGCCTGACAACAAGCTGTGTTGTGTAGCATCATCAGGGTCAGGTGGTGCAATAACATGATGTGATGTGAGATTAAACTGCTGATTCTCACAAGATGTGACGATCACAAAACCACAGATGCTTTCAGATCATCTAATTCTTATCAACATCTACACTGAATTCAAGTGTTTATGGATTTAACCCAGCAGAGCATTCAGCAGGTGCCTCGATACAGATGCATTTTGTGCAGACAAACTGATCAGGAACAATAAGTGTGACATTGTGTTAAATAAATTGGAAATGTTAATATAAAGTTCATAATGGTCAGGCTTAAGGGTAACATTTTCATAAACCTCAGCATCTCTTTAAATGTTCCCCTCAAAAAAAATCCACTGTCTGTATACCATGATACATCAGTATATTGTGCATTTTGGATTTAATGTAATTTCTGTTCTTCTTGCACAAATTTCATTTTTATATTGAATTGGTTATTTAAACCCTGAAATAACTAAATGTCCTAACCGTCTTTTATTCATGGTGATTACCTCATCACTTGAAGCCTAACCTTGCAAAGTTTTCTGGTGCTCACCTTGAAGTCTTAGGACATTAGAAAAGAAAGTAATACTCTGATGAATGTCTGTAGGGACAGCAGGCAAAGTCTGTATTTTGAATATATTGATCTTCTTTTTAAAACACCTGCACTAGATGGAATGGCGGTTTTTGTTTCAGGTCATTGACATTAGAGAGATATCTGATCATCAGCAACATTTAAAAGTTTGATTTATGAGTCCCCCTGAAACTGTAACTTACAACTCTGTCAACACTGAATTTTTCTTATTGTATTTTAAATCGAACCATCATTCACACTTCTTTAAAATGACACGCACATTTTATTCCATGTAGGAGGAGTTTCTTCTCATGGTCTTCCAGCTCATAAGCAGGGCAGGAGCATTTTGGATAAATTCTGAATCATCATTGAGTTGATCTTAAATACACTTCGTCTGCCCGAGGCACCGGTACATACCAGGTGTTCCACATTGGAAATGTCTCAACTTGTGTTTACGAGCACAGTATTACGTCACAGAAAGTGAAACACACAAATATACACATATATGAGAGTTCGTGGAGGACACTTTTTGATTGACACGAGCAATACCGTGGTATATAAATACAACATTATAAATGAGTCCTGCATTGAACATAAGAAGTATAGCAACAATATGTCATTGAAACATCATAAGCTGTTCATGATGCCATTCAAGGCTTTGTTAAGAGTGTTATAAATAATCTCTAACATTTCAAACACAAGCTGCATTTTGATGTGCTTACGGTAAAGCTAATTGAACTGATTTATACATGGTTTAATCTAGAATATAAACCATATTTTATAAAATGATCATATATCTCAAATGCATGCAATACATTTTTGCGTAAAAGAGTATGGCTGGTAAATAATTGCACTACAACAAGTACAACATTTTGTAAGAATATGTGGTGGAAAAAAATGCAAAACGTCACTCTTGAGTAAATGCATTAGATTTCATTACCACTGAAAAACACATGCATGCATACATAAATCCGGATAACGAGAGAATGCATGAAACACACAAATACACACAATAGTTCAATAGAAAAGCATGCGCTAAAGTCCAATATATCACTTGCAACACTGATAAACACATCCAGTCAACATTTGCACATATAAAGAGAGGACAAAGCAGTGGTGATGTGTGGTAGGTTTCTCGGGAGATGGCTCTGTTGCTGTGCAGTTTGTTGTGTAGGTATTTTAATAGGGGTTTTAGGACCTGCAGGACAGATCCCACATTATAATTGCTTTTCCTTGTTTTACCACAGTAAAGGATGCTGTGTTAAGCCTGATAAAACCATAAGTAAAAAAAAAAAAAAATAGGCGCAAAAAGTTAAAGAGGTGAAAACTCTCTCTCTTTCTCTCTCACAGACACACACGAAGAGTGCTTCACATTTATGTTTGCATGAACCGTGAAAAACTAAAAAGAACACAAGCAATTTAATTGAAATGTATTCACTTGAAAGAAGAAACCCTCAAAGATATCGTGTTCTTATCTCACTACAAAATGAGCCAGCAACCAATTAAGACTCGCTTCCTCTCGCTCGGTATTATCAGAAACACAGATTGAATCTTCTGGTATTTCCTTGAGTTCAGTTACACAAACTCCGACTTGATATCTGATATTTGAGACTGCTAATGCAAAAGTTTCCACTGAGGATGTGCAGTCATTTTCTGCACTAGAGTCTTCAGGAAACCATGACGCACTCAGGGGGCTGAGCTCCTTTAGGGGAGTTCACACTTTACACTTATTATTCACCTCGAGCCCAAGAAGCTTCATTTCGGGAAGGAGGCCCTTTGGATTTGTTCTGTGTTTTTGTTAAAGAAGGACAAAGTTGAAGATGAAACTGATCCTGTTCTTCGTTATCTCCTGCCTCGCCTTACATAACGGAAACGGTAAGTCGACAATTGTATTATAAAATATTTAGTGACGAAGCCCACAGAAGACTACATGTGGGCGTCATTTAGACAGACTTTAATGGATGCAATTCAACATCCTGACAGTTTAGGAAATGTACTTTAATACGTACTTTAATAACTACTACTCCAGAATATTTTCACAATACCCGAGCTATAGTAAGTGGTCCAATCTGAGGTTTTAGGGCCGTCAGGGGTCCTTTGATTGACAAGAGATATTAGGATCTGGTCCACTTTTTGCATCACAATGTCAGCATATTGGAGTTACCGTAAGTTACTGTGACTCATACGTCAACGTCAGGTTTCTCTTTCCTCATTGCTGAGCTGATGGCACAGAAAGAAAACACACATTTAATCTTTGATATGATATTATGGTGAGGAACAAATTTCATGAGGGATCACGTGTGGGAGACCCTGTCTTGTACTATTTATGTGAAATCGGAAATAGTAAAGGTGTTTCAGTTTCCAGACAAGTTTCTGTTGGGGCTTGTTGAAAACTTTGAACATATAAGGGGGATTTTTGGACTCTCACCATGACACAATAGTCATGGAGAAAGGGAACTTTATGGGGAAACCCTAACAAACGAACAGGCTAATGTTTTCAAATAGAAATATTGTAGGCTATACTAAGAATTATGAACTTGTCCCCCATATCAACAATATCACAATAATGGTGAATTGTGTTTTCTATATTGTTAAGATTGAACCACTTTTAGATTATGTTATTAGTTCCCAAAGAATATATAAAGGCTGGGTTCAATCTAAATATAATGAATAATTTGCTTACAGATCAGTGTCATGCAGAAATGGCAGGCCTTCTTTCTCTTAGACTTTTTTTTAAATCTAGGATTTTATTAAAGCCAAAAGCCCTTTTAATGTGGGTAAACTGGAAAAGGTCATTTTGGCACTGTACTTGTGCAAATTAAGTCCACAACATCAATCATCAAACAGTCAAGATTTCCCGATCAGAGGATAGCTGTTGGCTAATTTCTTTACAGAAGATACGCCCCATGAACACCTTACTGTGGTGTGTTGAGAAAATGGCTGCAATGCCTTTACTTCCTATTCTTACACATTACTAAAGACAATAAACAGCACTGAAGTCTTTAAGCCAGCCGTCTTGTACCCTCTTGCAGAATAATGTTGAAATCAACTGGAGCTATTAAACCTTAATTGTAAAACTGACTTGATCCAGATGAGCAACCAGATGTTGCCTAATACAACGCTGAGTGAAGTGAAATGTTGCATAAAATGTTGCTTTAAAAAAAAACCATATTGAACATCAACTGGAACTCTCTCTCTCTCTCCCTCTAGGAGCACCCAGAACTGCAGTGTATAAGTTTGTGAAATGTAACCCAGAGGGCGACCAGGCCAACTGTGTGACCCAACGGGGTCCAGAAATGTCCTGGACTCCAGAACTACCCAACAAACTGCCTGCTGCAAATGCACAGGATCTGTAAGTGTTCACGCCTGTGTGTGTGTGTGTGTGTGTGTGTGTGTGTGTGTGTGTGTGTGTGTGTGTGTGTGTGTGTGTGTGTGTGTGTGTGTGTGTGTGTGTGTGAGTGTGTGTGTGTCTTTATAAGACTGACTGAAACCCCAACTGTTTTGACTGCACCTTGGCCATGAAAACCTGAAAAACAATACATAATAAAATAATAATAATTTACCATCAGGATTCTTGAAGCTATGAATTTGTATCCTAATAATCTATTGCATTATTTGTAATTTGCTATGGATAAAAGCATCAGCTCGATGGAATGAAATGTGTATGAGCTGTGTGGCTGAATTTGTTTGCACTTCGAGTTGCTCTGCTAGTTTACTTAAATGTTAAATAAGTCAGAAAAAGAAACAAAACAACCATCATTGAGATAACATATGTTGTAATGTCAGATAAATGCAGACTTTAAATATAACAAAATGCAGATGCTGCATTGGATCTACTCCAGCATCTATCTCTGAGTGTATGCATGTGTGTGAAACCATATAAGTGTGAGTTAGGTGGCCAAGAAAAGCCAAAATAGACGACAACGTGGATGGATAAAGAAAGACAGAGCAACTGACACAAAGACAGCATTTAGGTTAGAGGTGTACTCAAAAGAGTTCACAGAGTACAGCAGTAGGAGTACACATAATTTAAAGCAGAAGGTGTACATGCCTGTTTTGTTTCACCTACCTATAGTTTGGAATAAAAGGGGGATGCTTTGGTCTTTGTTCTGCACTAAGAGATCATTTCATGTAGCTTTGGGGTAGATTTGTTTTTGGTATACACATGTCATGCTAAAATGTATTGGAGACAAAATGGGGAGATTAGGGCTGGCCAAAAGACACAAATACTTATCTTACGAGCTGTAAAGAGATATAACTAGGCAAAAACTAAAACTAAATACTGGTCATCAATATCAACGTTATCAACATCATAAACTTCCTCCTTAGGCTTAGGTCTGTGTGTGATTGTGTGTGTGTGTGTGTGTGTGTGTGTGTGTGTGTGTGTGTGTGTGTGTGTGTGTGTGTGTGCGTGCGCGTGCGTGCGTGCGTGCGTGTGTGTCTGTAACCACAAAGAGTATGTGTGATTTATATATTTAAATGCGTCTAACTACTGAAGAAGTCTTTTTCACAGATGCTGTTCAGCCCTCAGTTTCCTCTTTTAATATGAATCTTAACCAACACAAATCCTATCAGTTAATGCTCAAAAAGAGGAAGTTTAAAAAAAACGAGTACTGCAAATTCAGCAGACTTTAATGTTGTTCAAATCAAACAGTTATTTGAATGGATTACATCAGGTGTAGAATAATGTACTGGATATAGTCTGCATACTTAATTAAAATGACAAACACTTATGTCTTGCTAGAGTTCCCAGAAACAGATATATATGACAGAAGTAGTGCGTTTAAGTATGGTTTAAGACTTGAAAATGGATTGTTAGTGTTGTTAGTCGGAGTGTTATCTGCTTCCAACATCATGTTAGCTTGCTTAGTAATGGCCTCGGCACAGCCGTCCCTTTTCAGCTCGTCTTGAACAGGAAGCTATTCGGGAAGTGTTGAGAGGAAGTGGGCTGTGACGCCTAGTGGGCTGCTGCTTCTGGTCTATTGTTTTGTAAATGCGTGTGTGCCGGCTTGTCTGGTACTTGTGTATGAGAAGTACCGTACATGTAAATGTATACAGCAATTAACATGGTTACTTAAATTGTATTAACATTGTATTACTTAAATTGCAAGTGGATGCTGCTTCCTTAGTTTCTCCAAAAAGTGACATATTTGCTGTTAAAGCTTTCTTTTTTACTCTATAACAGGTGTAACACAAAGCTAATATGAAGGTCAGAAAGATGTCAACATAGCACAGTCTGTATACTCAAATGTGGTCAAATGAGGCAAAATAGGTGAAAATAACCTTTTAGTCATAGTCTTTGAAAGCTGTGACATCATTTGCCTAATTCTACACACCTGATACTAACTGATGTACACCTCCTCTTG
Source organism: Eleginops maclovinus (assembly GCF_036324505.1). Classification (NCBI taxonomy): domain Eukaryota; kingdom Metazoa; phylum Chordata; class Actinopteri; order Perciformes; family Eleginopidae; genus Eleginops; species Eleginops maclovinus. The sequence goes on along the minus strand of NC_086352.1, from coordinate 13,761,137 downwards.
CTTCTTAAAACACACAGCTACTTCATGCAAAACTTGATCAAACTTTGTTTCACATCTGACCCTTTTTTTTTCCCAGCGAGGCAGAGCCTGAGGAGGATGAGAGTCCACCAAGTGAGGAGGATGTGGAGATAGTGACGGAAGAAAATGTGGAAGGGTCGATGACTTCTGAAGAAGGGGAGTCCCCTGTGTGGATCGAGGATGGCTCTGGAGCTTTTGAGGGTTCTGCAACTGAAGATATGCTGATGGCAGACCTGGTGGCTGTTGAGAGTGACACAGGCTCCGGGGAGTCATGGGCAGAGAAGGGCGAGGATCTTAACAAAGGTAATATTTTGGAAAAGTGTCTTGAGTTGAATTGATGCAATAGTAAGTGCCTCCTTTTTATCTGATTCTTGTAGTCTAACCTGTCTTTGTTTTTCTGCACTTAGGGAAGAGGGACATGAGGCAGCTGTTCCCTAGCAGGTCTCTGGTTGGTGAGGCAAAACCAGCAGAGCAGGAGCTGACTGAGGACCACCTTCTGCAGCTCTAGACTCTACACCCACCATATACATGATGCTACTATCTGTTTTTTTTCCAACCTGTCTATTCAAATACTAGAACAAATATTGCACCACCACCGCATGGTTGCTGGGACATTGACAAAGGCCAAATATATATTTTATATTCTCAGTGCTATTGGTAGGAATTACTCTCGTCAGGGGCAAAAGAACAAGTGTAAACAATGAAAAAGTAGCTGCCAAAGTAAAAGAATGGTCTGCATAAATGAGACATATACACACACTTGGATTTAGCTTAACCTGTATATGCATTTTCTGTGGAAAAGATGAGTAAATTGGATTGTAGTTATTACTATAAATTTGTAATATGCTTTTATAATGTGTAATATCAGTGCAATAAGATAAAGCCTATGTCCGTCCTTTGCTCACTCTATGCAGCTGTAGTTCCATTTTGGAGCTATGAGACATGTTGTTTTAAGACAAACAAAGACTTATTTATATAATTGGATTTCTTTGTCTGAAATTATTTGAATACCTTCCTTACCCTGGATGGTTATGTAAAATATTGTTGGAAGTTATTTTCCTGCAAAGTTGAAAAAAAGAATCTTTTAAACCCAAACCCCTCAGGAACATATTCACGCAATCGTAACCCCTGTGAGCTGAAACATATTCAAAATATGTATGATGCACATGCATGCATTGCAACATGCTCTGCGCTGTCTAATTTGCATTTGAATAAAGGATTTATAACAAACGTTTCATTTTTATTTATTTTTAGGAGATTTTTTCAAAAATGGTCTTCTATCTGCTGTGTGTAATCGCTGCAGTCAGTTTAGTAGATTGAGTAGGTTTGGAGTGAACATAATTTTAGAGAGTTCATTCAGTCCTGCTCCAGCCATCACTTGTTTTGTTGTTTGGATGACATGAGAAATATTATGCTTTAAAGCTGTGTCATTTAGTAATTTTCTAGTAAAAAGTTATATATAAATGAATATAAATTGAATATAGTTACATTAGATTGCCCACTAGAGAGCACTGACAACATTAATTTCACCCATTAATAAATATCAATACTCAGTAGGCCTACGTCACACATTTTTAACTACTTAATGAATGGATGATTATCCGAATGAATACCACAAGTACAATATTCCCTCAATATCTTGGTGTCATATTATATATGACAGCAATATACTTTTATGAAAGTGAGTCAATCTCTAATTATAGATATGGAATTTTCCCGTAGATACAATTTACTGTGATTATTGTGAGTGGTGTGACTGGTTCTCCCCCCTGCTCTGTGGCTATATCCCAGGGGAGATTTTTAGTTCGCTGTTCCCTCCCCCCGGACAACACACACATGACCCGGGTCACATGACGGTACGCCTCGGTACTACCTCCTGGTTCAAAGACTGGCTACACCGAGCGAGGCTAGCTGTTAGCTTCAACTGTCGAGACAGCCAAGATGGTGAGTGTAAAAAGAATGCCAGCTGTTCGGACTACACCGTAATAACCCAGGATATTTATTAATTAAAAAAAACAGCATTCAAATGGACCCCCAGTTTTACTTGACAGGAGCTTTTTGACATTTAAAACTGGACAGGAAAGCTAGCTGGGTGATGGAGTTAGCATCAGGCCGCCTCTGCTTTCTCAATGATGTTTTGGCTATTGAGCTAACGGCCCAGCAGCTTTGGTTAACGGTGACAGCAACTAAAAGTCTTGGTTTCTAAATTCAGCAATTCTTTATTTTGTTATTGTTTGTAATTTAGTGCTGCCATGAACCTTAGGGAAATGTCAGTTGTAGCTAACGTTGTCATTTTCTGAAGGGATATGTGAAATTCTACCGTATATCACAAGCTATTTTATTAGAGAAACAAGTCTCGAAATTACTAATGTTTTTTGTTAAGATGGTATGCTGGTTGGAAAAACTTTGATTGATTCGTTCAAATAGTTGAGGAAAAAAACAAGTTGACACCCACTGTCTTTGATGTACTGTTGCTGTATTTATCATGTGCTCCTGTGTTGCTCACAATGTTGGTTTTGGAGTTTATACTAGTATTTCTCTATATGATATATGCATTATTTTACGGGATTTAATGATTTTGAACAATCCCACTCGTGTGCAGACAGTGATTGGTCTCTCCTGACATCGTGATAATTGGGCTGAGTCCTTCAGATTTGCTGCATGCTGAAGCATGTGTTAGTGACTCTGTGCCAGCTCAGAGGAGAGCAATGTGGCTGTGCAGCTGATGATAAGTGATTGAGTTAGTGTGCAAATAACAGATAGGGAGTCGCTGTGTGGGATTTCTAAGATTTCTACTTCAGACTAGAACACATGAATCAGTCCCATTCAAGTGCACACATGTATACGCTTTTATAAATGTTACCTAATCAGTTGTGGTTTTGTTAGTGATTATTGCAGAAAGCTGCATGCCATTGTCTTCTGTCAGAGTTAATAGAAATGCCTCTTTACAAACCCCAATAGGCTCAGTTTGTTATAGTTTTATAGTACCTGTAAACTACAAAGCAAGGGTGATCAGAGATGTTCCAGTCTTTCTTTGAATTTGTGTTTTTGTTTTCTGTTTTGCGTTGTTGACTTGTTTTGGCTTGTTTTCTGCACCATTGACAATTATTATTGAAATTTCAACTCAAAGATATCAACTGTTATTTAGCCTTAAAACTGTTCAGTTCCTGCTTTTGAGGGAAATTGTTTCTTCTGTCCAAAGTACTTCGTAATTTACTAATAAATAATAAAACTTAGTCAACATAGTACCTTTTTTATATTTTTCTATGTTCTACTTTGTGTTTTTTTATGTTTTCAGAGTTTCCTAGGAGGTTTGTTTGGGCCGGTGTGTGAGATAGACGTCCTGCTGAACGATGCAGAGAACAGAAAAACAGCTGAGTTGAAGACAGAAGAAGGGAAAGTTGAGAAACACTACCTGTTCTACGACGGAGAGTCTGTGTCTGGCAAGGTAAACTCAGTTTCCATTTTTTATACACAGAGATACAGACTTTCACAAGGTTTATTAGGCGTTAATACTCATAGTGAAGTATGATTTCAGCTAGCTGTCAATTTATTTTGACTGACTCAGACACCACAAAATGGAGTTCTGGGCTATACCTCTGTCTATCCTCCCTTTTGCCTCTTTAAATGAGCCAAGTGGGAAATTAAAGATAATTTGATGTTTGTGCAAGATTTGATCTGACATAACAAGCTGATATAACAACTTTATTGAGTAATGGTGAATCAAGTATATAGCCTAAGTAATAACATGGTTAGCTCTTGTCAGAGATACTTTGTGTTCTATAAAGATACACTTGCCCTTACTGGATGTTCATAACAATACTCTCGGTCAACTCAAACAATACCTCTCCAGGTGAATCTAAATGTTAAGCAGGGAGGAAAACGTCTGGAGCATCAAGGCATCCGCATCGAGTTTGTTGGACAGATAGGTGAGTGTTTGAAGTGCTAAATGATGTGTTCATTTAATGAAAATTTGTAATGATGAGCTTTCTTTTTTGTTTCTCTAAAGTTATGGGGGTGGTGCTGACTTATAACCTCTAAATTATCTTGTGAAATTAGTTTGATGTCATATTTGAAATGCTAAATGAGTACTAAAACTTCAATGTCACCAGTAGGCAGCTGGCTTTCTCATGTGGCTAAAAGGTTTAACAGAGCATGTGGTCGTCATGTGCAGCCTGCCGTAGTAAAGCTGACCCCTCCTTCAACTTTTGCAGGAGCAGGAGGGTAATGGAAGCAGTGTTTTAAAGAGAATGGGATTAAAACTAAACTACTGTATTAAACTTTATGCAGTATTTTTTAATTGTCTTGAATTATACACCCTCCCTGTAAATCCACTGTTCTGTATTACAGAGCTGTTCTCTGATAAGAGCAACACCCATGAGTTTGTGGACTTGGTGAAAGAGTTGGCTCTACCCGGAGAGCTCAACCAGAACAGGAGCTACGACTTTGAGTTCATGCAGGTGGAGAAGCCGTATGAGTCCTATACTGGAGCCAATGTCCGGCTAAGGTATATTTATTACACAGTTTGACATGAAGTTAACACATGGTTTTATTATCATATGGTTGTCCCAAATAGTTTAAGGCTTCATTCATAACGCTGACATTTCAATTCTAAAATCAACATTGGAATTTTTAAATACAGACATTTTCCAAACCTACAGAGGCCCCTTTATAATTGATAATATACAGAAACAGCCACATTCTGACCAATTTATAATCATCAGTACAATTAGAAATACAATAAAAACACATTATTGGTTGTTTGAGCTCGCACATTAAAGACAAGGAAAAGACTCTCAAAATTATAAATGGTTGTGCCAGGGAATTATCTTTGGATGTTCAGTCTTACTCTTAAAGCTTGCATTATCTTGGTCTTCTTCTCACAGGTATTTCCTCAGAGTGACAATAGTCCGTCGTCTGTCAGATTTAGTGAAGGAATACGAGCTGATTGTCCACCAGTTGGCCACATACCCAGATGTCAACAACTCGATCAAGATGGAGGTCGGCATAGAAGACTGTCTGCACATTGAGTTTGAATACAATAAATCCAAGTAAGACTAATATCGCTTTAACTCTCCTGGAGAAGTCTTTATTGTTTCCGCAGTCAATCCAAATAAGACCTGGCCTAAAGTCAGTTTAAGCAGCTTCTCTTGCTGTGTATCTTTGTCAGATACCACCTTAAGGACGTGATTGTTGGGAAGATCTACTTTCTGCTGGTCAGGATCAAGATCCAACACATGGAGCTACAGCTCATCAAGAAGGAGATAACAGGCATAGGTAAGAAGCCAGTGCCGCCATGTGTAAAATGAAACTAACACAGGTCAGACACATGGCTGGTATGCGCAAATATATAATAATAGCTTGAATCTGAACAATGTAGCTCATCTTAACTGCTCTACTTCACTGTCTATAAACTCTATTTTTGTCCCAAAGGTCCCAGTACAACCACAGAGACGGAGACTGTTGCAAAGTATGAAATCATGGATGGGGCTCCAGTTAAAGGAGAATCAATTCCCATTAGACTGTTTCTGGCAGGTACGATCTCTTCTCTTGTCTTGTCTTCTCTTCCAATCTCTCCTGTCTTTTTCTTCCTCTTCTCTGAATGAACTTCAGGCATATCATACCATCAAAGTGTTAATTTCCCTTTTATTAAACGTTGAACAACAGCGTGTCACATGCTCCTCCTTAAATAGTCTTAACACATATTTTTATATCAACCTTCAATTGTTTGAAAGGAGGCATTAAATCCGGGTCAGAGTCCGCAAGGACTATTTTTTGCATGTTTTCCCTCAAGGAGCGCTAGTGGCTATTGTTGCTTGGGCCTCTAACCACCTCTCCGTGTACCTCCTTGGAGAGCAGCCTACAGGGAAGTTGGCATCGAACAGTTGTGCTCCGGGCACCACGTTTCAACCAACCACAATAGCTTAAGCCATTTCTTGACCCCCTTTTTTGTGCTCTTAACTGATGTCCTCTAACAGCACTCTTGTAACAGTAAGATTACATTAATTCTAGGCTGTGTTTTTCCCCTATATCCTCATGCTTAAATCAACTCAAAAAAAAATCTTCAAAAGCATTTCATTTGGATTTAATTTGTGCAGATTAATCCTTGACTATATCTTGTGTTTCCTCCACAGGATATGACCTGACACCTACCATGAGGGATGTCAACAAGAAGTTCTCTGTACGCTACTTCCTCAATCTGGTGCTAGTGGATGAAGAGGACAGAAGATACTTTAAACAGCAGGTAACACACTTACACTTTCACTTGACTGATAGCTATTATTATTTTTTCAAACTCCATATAGATATCCCGGTTATATCTTTGTCAATAATTATTTTTGCCACAATATTGGGATATCGTGACAGCCCTAGATTAATTTAAACCGTCTAGTCTCTGATTTTTAATGATCTATTTCTTCTGCTGATTCTGTGCTTAGGAGATTGTTTTGTGGAGAAAAGCTCCAGAGAAGATTAGGAAAAAAAACTTCCAGCGCTACGAGTCACCTGAGCCCCGCACCCAGCCAGTTAGCGCGGAGCAGCCGGAGATGTGAAGGTGGCGCTATGAACTGAAAACACACACAGACACACACCAACTCTTCACTGCTGAACAGCCAGAGGTGTGAGAGCTGCCACACTATCTTCCTGGACTGAGAATTGTATACATGAATACACACAACATACCTTCAGACATCCACATCAACACTTTACAGCTTCAGATGTGAGATGTCTGCCCTAACCCTAACCCCCCCCCCCCACTCTCCTCGAGGACTGACACACTTGCATACCGATGCACAAGCATACAATCCAAGAAGGCTGAAAGCTAAATGTCTAGGCAAGAGTGCAAACGAGAAAGGAATAGTGAGACAGCCTATTTTATCCTGGTGTCTCAGACGAGCGAAGCCATAAAGCCTCAGTTTGTTGATTGCAAAATAAAACATGAGCAAAGAGGGGATGTCTACAGATGACTACAACATCGGATTTTTTTTTTCTTGCATATTTAGACGGCACAGTGATTTTAAAGCGTTCATGTCTTGTGGTGATCAGCCTTAACGAAGGACGTGAGAGGCTAAGATATCAGTAAACACCCACTCTGTCTTCTCGTTTATCCATCTGCCGTTGAAAACAAGAGTTTCCCAGTTGTTGTTAAATGTGTTGCAACAGTCCACAGGTGGTTTCTTCCATTCAAATGTCTGTGTATTGCGACAAATGTCTATGTAGACATACATTTAATCTTCCAGCTATTTACTGAAAATTAACATATTTGTATAATTTCAATGTCATTTATTTCAGAAAACCATAAAGGTAAATGGAAATCATCCAGAGCTGCAACAAATCATTTGTTTCCGCACATTCTTGATGAATTGCTTCGTCATTAAAATAGTGTATCACAGTTTCCCAAAGCTACAGGTGACATCGACAAATGTCTCGTTCTCTCTGACCAGGAGTCCAAAAACATTCACTTTACAATCACATACAATAATGGAGAGAAACACTGAGAATGCTCAGCTTTTAAAAGATAAAACAAGAGAAACAAAGTCCACCATCAAAACAATCGATTCACAAACAGATAACACACTAATCGTTGCAGCTCTAAAATGTCAATACATTTTAGTCTCCTGTTAAGATCAATATTTAATGCCGTTTTCACTGATAATCATTCTCTGGCCTTAGTTTGATCTTTGACATGCTATTTATTTATGATTAATCTTGAAGAATATTCTTTCCTAATTTATTTTGAGTTGGTTCACTCAATTTCAAAAAATACGAATACCACCCCCACCCCACCCAAACCATTTTCTGGATTAACAGGGAGTGAGATTTCAGTGCTGTGAGCAGTAAAAATGAAATGCCAGTACCTCCAAATTATTAGGGTGGAAGAAGAAATACAAAGAGATATATCAAAACTTAGACATATTTAAGCTGTACTGCAATATGTTTCTGGGTAATTTGAAAGTCAACACCTTTATAAATTCCTGTGTCAGTGCTGGTGCGGCTGACTCGTGTCAGTCAATGCAGAAACATATGTTTTCTTTAAAAATGTAAAAGCTTAAAATGCTAGGGAAAGTTGTCTTGCTGCTTGTGTCTTAAAGAAAATCTAATTTCATCACTGCATGAGCTGAAATTATTCAAAATGAAATGATGCTACCCAGACTCAGCACATTTACTGTCAATTTCACTTAGATTTTCTCTTGTTGCAGCGTTTTCTGATTGCTGGTTTGTAGAATACTAATGTTAAAAAAATGTCTCGTCTGCTAAGCACTGGAAGGGATCCCGTATCGCTATACTGTTAAGTCCAACATTATTCCACTGTGATGCTCAGACTGGGAGTTTAGGTCCTGCTTTAAAGACACACAAACCGTGCAGGGTGGTGTTACCGGTTTGTGTGTAGGTTACATTTGCTCTTAAGCTCTGAACTGTGGCCAGTTTTGCACTTTCCCCTTTGATGCTTAACGTTGTTAAAAAGGGGCATGGAAGCTGAAGCTAAACATTACTCAAGGGCAACTTCACCTCAGAGATCCCCTGTGTCTATGATGGACATTATGCTGTCATTTATATATCACTACTTGGACTGAATAAGTACAATATTTTGTTGGTTTTGGTCTCTTACATATGCAAGTCATGCTGTCATATTAAATGTTTCATTTCATAAAACTGAACACTAACATCTTCTGTTCAGATGTATTTGTTATTTTTACAACCTGATTTTCTTTTGTGTGGAAACAGTGTGATTTATGTGCAGGTTTCACTTTTCTTTCAGCCTTTCAGACATATTTCCAGTCTTTTTAAAAACACTGTACAGGCAGGGTTTGTTTAAATGCCTTCAAAGGTAATGAAGAAACACTTCAATGCCAAAACTCTCTGCCACTGTCTTCTACTGCATGTTAATCTTTACACAATGTCTAATCATGTCATTGACTTGTGTGTGTGTGTGTGTGTGTGTGTGTGTGTGTGTGTTTGTATGATAATGTGTATATACACCAAACCCAAATATATAGCCAAAATAAATCGTGAATAAAGCAAATTTATACAGAATAGCTTTAGAACAACATTCTTTCTTTATATAAAAACATGGTCATAAGAGTTAAGATCTTTGTTAACAGAAACATCTCAATATGTTTCGTACAAAGAAGTCATATCTCCAGATTAACAATTGTGTGTAAAATACCCACAGCCTGCATGTCGTGCGGTCACGTATTCAATTAGATTATTATTATTAGTCTTTTTAATTTCTTTAGGATGACCACCCTGGTAAAGTGCATAAGAAGTTTCAGAGAGACTGTAATTGCTTGATGAATAGCAATGGCTTTTTTTCATAGACAGCTGATGGAAAGTTGGACAAAGTAGTCACACAACTGAAACTTTGACAAGCAGAGTAGAGTAGAGTGGTGGCCGGTGTGGTCAATCGTTAAAGTCAGCATTTCTATAGTTTTGGCTTTAAGCCTGCTATGAGACAAAGTTAATAGTTTAAATGGGCAGTACTGAAATGTAACTAAGTACATTAGTTAGTGGTTCTATAAATTCAAATATTTAGTACTCAATTTGAGTATTTCTGTTCTTGTAACTTTATACTCCACTACAACTACCAAAAATTGTTCTGTTTACTCCATTACAATGACCTGACGGTTTATCAGTTTTATAAGTGTTCTGTTCAGATAGAAAAAAACATTATCTGTGTCGTTTGTTGTCTTCATATATCCCTGTGTTTACCAGATTAGGGATTTTATTTTGAGATTACACAGACTCTCAAGGTCAACATGCAGCCTCCACTTCGGAAAACATGGTCAAACCAGCCCCCACCTTGTACTACGGTGTGCGTATATCCTATGCATTACGGTAGATGCCAGTTAAAAACGGCCTTCAAAATAAAAGCTCTTTCTCTTATTTGTCAATAACAAAATAAACATACCTAAAAACATTATTAAAATACTAATACACACCGGACCTTAAATTAAGAAATATGTTCTTGATAGTTAAATCAATAATAATAATGTATTTACTTGCATACATACTTTCTCAAATTGAAAACTTAAGGATACATTTAAGAAGAGCTATCTGATCATAAAATGTAACTTTCCAATTCCACTGGGTGAGTAATTTAAATTAGTGTTGCAATGCCATCACAGAAAGTCACTCCAAAAATAACATGACATTCTGATGTATGACTTCCAAATTAAAAGACCATTGCCATCTCGTACATGAGCTATCATCCATCTGTTTTTTGATAAGAATAAACTAAATCATAATCAAAGACTCATTTTACTTCAGGGTGGTAGCAGGCCACCCCAACTAACCACTCAGATAATATCAGTTTCAAAATAAAAGACATTTGATATCTCTTATATGACCTCTACCGTAAAGCATAGGATATACGCGAACCGCAGTACAATGTGGGGGATGGCTTGACCGTGTTTCCGAAGTGGAGGCTGGTTTATCGACCGCAGTAATAATACAGCAGATTACTTATCCAAAAAACATCATATATTCTATTACAACACTGACAGTGAAAATTTACTAAGGATTTGAGTGCTGGATTTTAACGTGAAGTTGCACATTTTTACAGTTTGGTATCAGCCTTTATTTTCTATATGTACTCAAAGTAAAAAGAAAGCGGGACATTTTGCAGGGGTATTATCAATATTGCATATATATACGATCTTCGGTTCATACGTTTACACTGTATAGAAGTCGTTAACATGGCCTGTTTAAAAATGCGTCCTTTTCTTCACAATGTCATACAAATAATAATCATGCAAGTAATTTCAATTTATTTTTAAAATATTGGGCTCATTTAAGCAAGTAGTTTTCATTGTGTCATGAATATTAATTATTGTATGGTCAAAACACAACACAGGCACATTTGTGGGCAACTAAATTGCGACGGGTCCTTTCCCACGTGTTAACAGGAAGAGTGTTGACCGTCCTCTTGCGCAGTGTGAAGTTGCCGGTGTTAAATAATTCTCATCTTTACACATGAGAAACACAATGGAGCAGCAGTAGCACACATTTTGTACGTAACCCGCAGAAGGTGCTAACAACCTGGGTTAAAGCGACTCGTAACGATGTCAGCTAACCGGTGTTTGCACTTGTTTTCTCGGCTTCAGCGCCACATTATCCCACGGGCTGCCCGCTGTCATGCGTCTTCTGGGTCTGTTTTGTTGCACAGACAACACCAGGATGGCTCTGTGGTTTGCAGCAGAAAAGTTTCATCAGACAGCTTTTCTTCAAAACCGCCAGACACCTCTCTGTTTGTCCCTGTCTCTCTGAAGGCTGACACCTCGGAAGATGGGGGTGTGGGGGTGGAGCTGACACAGCCCCTCGATAGAAGTGAGTACATTAACCTCAGCTGTTTCAAAACGTGCACAACTAACAGTCAAGCGGCCGTTGATGTCTTGTATCCCAGGCTAATTCCAACGGCGCCCATTAAATATGTTTGAGAAAGTGAAAAGTGAAATATACATAAGATTAGAGGCCTAAAATATGTGTACTGTATAGTTTAGTTAAGTACTCAACTGCCAAATGATTGAACATACGTTTCAAATAAAATTATAGAGGAAAATAAAGCTCAAACGCTCATTAAATATGTTCAAGAAAGTGAAAAGTAAAATGAAACATACATGAAACAAAAGGCATAAAATAACACAAAGCCTAATGTAAGGTGGTAGTACACAGAATTGCACATGCAAACTGCAGAAACATAGTTAATATGTGCATTTTCTTTTTTTGAAAAGTGATTTAGTGAGAAAAGAACATAAGTTTTAGGCATGCAGGAGTTAAAGTTGAACAATGAAGCCAAATGAGTGAATGAATAATGTAGAAATTGGTTTCCAAATGGAACTTCACACATCATTGTCCACTATTATGATACAGGCCTAACACTATTTTCAACGTATGATTTAATCATAATATAAATAACAGTAAGAGAGGTTAAATTACAGAATATTGCCAACTATATTATTACAGTGATATAAACATGAATGTTGTAAATATATGCACAATGAGAAGTAATAACTATATCAGTGTAGTAAGTAAAGTATGTAAAGGTTGAGTGTTTTCTTTTGTGTGCTATTGCTATCTTTATATGCCTCAGACATGTATTTTAAACACAGTGTGTATTTATTATTGGCTTTCATTTAATAATAGACATACAATTAAATGTCTGTGTGTTTCTCTAATTCAGCTGAACTGCTGAAAGTTCTGAACCGGTTTTATAAGAAGAAGGAAATGCAGAAGCTGGCTGCAGACAATGGCCTTGATGGTAAGAAATAACAAGATGTCCATACATAGTTTTCAAAAAACGTCTGATTGTAACCCATTGCTTGCAAAGGCAATACCATACATGAATGATGACTTGCTGTCGTGTGTGTGGTGTGGTGTGTGTGTGTGTGTGTGTGTTGTGTGTGAGTGAATGGCTCACTTAGAGGCACATTGATGGTCACACATCTCGGTCAATCCTCATCATCTCTGAGATCCAGCTGTTGCTGAACAGCAGCTGTAGCAGCTAGCCTTGTAAACCACAGATGCCTTGGTCTTACGATACAATACGCCATACTTTATTGTCCCTGTTAGGAAATTTGTTCAGGACTCCGTCATGCATCTCCACAGCAGATAGAAAATCAAACATAGTAAGAGAAACCCATGGCTTTCAGTACACATGAACTTTGCACATATAGACATATACACAGACACACCTACGGACAATGGTGACCACACAAAACAGTTTGTGAAGTTTACAATGCTGAAGTCAGAATGATATGGATGGAAATCTAACAGCATGCTATGTTTGGTGATCATTTTGTGGGTGTGTTTGTCTGTGTACAGCTCGTCTGTTCCACCAGGCCTTCATAAGCTTCAGGAAGTATGTTCTGGAAATGCTGTCCCTTCCCGCCGATCTGCACATCATTCTCAGTGACATCTGCTCTGGAGCAGGTGTGTTCACTTTTAATAAAACCTCAAAATGTCAATAGATCATTTTTGATTAATTATATTGAACTTTAAATAACCTAATTTCTGTTCTCCAGGTCATGTAGATGACATCTATCCATACTTTATGCGTCATGCCAAGCAAATCTTTCCTATGCTGGACTGTATGGACGACCTGAGGAAGATCTCAGACCTCAGAGTTCCTGCCAACTGGTGCGTATTACAGAGACGACTCAGAAGTGTCAGGCATTAATCCTCACTATTTGACTTGATTAAAGTTCACCTGTCGATGATAGTCAGTGCATCTCAATGAAGTGCCTCCCAAATCAATTTTACTCAGCCTTACAAATCTGACCTCCCTTTTCACTTCCAAATTCAGAAAGGCTGCATCTTCTAAATACCACTATCTGTGTACTGTTATCAGCAAAAAACAAAGGTTCCCACTGAGCCGCTCTAACGCAGGACACTTGAGTGTTGAATGCAGAGAGTCCTCCTCTTCGGAGCGCAGATATCAGAGGAGTGGAAATATACAAGCGCAGCAGTACATTTTTTCTCTCTGAATTAATCATGAATTGTGCTCTGCATTGAAATGCATCTTGGAATTAAGACATTTCAACACGTCTACTTCTCGTCTAACTCCTCCACTACTGGCTGTAGGTTTTATTCACCATCTGAATTTCACTGTGTTACTTTGTGGGTACATTTATTTTGTGTATGTCTGTTTAATCAGGTACCCTGATGCTCGTGCCATCCAGAGGAAAGTGATTTTCCATGCTGGTCCCACTAACAGCGGTAAAACCTACCAGGCCATCCAGCGCTACCTGACTGCAAAGTCTGGAGTTTACTGCGGCCCCCTGAAACTACTGGCCCACGAGATCTTTGAAAAGAGCAACAATGAAGTATGTGTTTGAATCCTTCTGTCATCTCATAGGTCTAAAGCAAAACAACGTTTAGGTCTTAGTGGGTACTACTTCATATGAAAGCAAGTTTTGTATCTTACTGTCTTTCCTGTTTTTTCCATTTTCCATCTCTGTGAATTTTAAAGAAGTCATCTTTAATCCCCTTATTGTGTGTGTGTGTTTTTGCAGGGTGTGCCTTGTGACCTGGTCACTGGAGAGGAAAGGATCTTCATGGACACAGATGGTCGAGCATCTGCTCACGTAGCCTGTACCATTGAGATGTGCAGTGTCACCACACCTTGTAAGTAAACACTACGCATACAAACGTTTTTATTTTAATGGCATACAAAAAACAAGAAAACTCAACATTCCTCTATTGGAGATTGAATTGTAATGTATCAGATTGTGTCAGCTAAATCAAAAATGAATGGTTAAGTGCTGTCTCTTTTTAAAATTCATCCCAAAAGAGTCAAATCTCTTTTAATCACAAACAAATAAAGGAGACTTTCCTTTGTATGTAAATATTCAGTACACATTTTATTCAATTTTGTGTATGTCTATTTATAGATGAGGTTGCTGTAATTGATGAAATTCAGATGATCAGAGATCGTTCCAGAGGCTGGGCCTGGACCAGAGCACTGCTGGGTTTGTAATACACACACACACACACACACACACTCACACACACACACACTCACACACACACACACACACACACACACACACACACACACACACACACACACTCTTCAGCACACACACACACACACACACACACACACACACAACTCATGCAATGTATATTCACTGGCTGTAAGTCATTTGACCTAAGACTAAGCTAATAAACTTAGTGTAAAACTTTCCTTTTACCATTCAGTTTATTTTCAAATGTAACATTCATTATAATTATTAACTGAAAAAATAATTATCTTGCTTTGTCATATTATGACACATGCCTACAAATGCAATATTTTAGGCAAAATAGATACACCTCTGACGTCTCATGTAAGCAAACTTTGCGTGATTTGCTTTGAATTTGATTTGGAATTATGTTTCCGTGTTTGGCAGCCTACATCTTCTTTGTATTTGTGCAGGTCTCTGTGCAGAAGAGATCCATGTGTGTGGGGAACCTGCAGCCATAAACTTTATCAGAGAGCTGATGTTCACCACTGGAGAGGAGGTGGAGGTACGGCTGTAACATTTAGAACACCAGGAAGTGAGGAGGTCACTGATGTTGTTCACTGTTTAAAAATCATTGTCTTCTTATGACCTCTCCTTCTTACTCCTCTCTGTCCCTTCGCTCTTCAGGTCAACACCTACAATCGTTTAACTCCATTCGAAATCTTGGATCATGCTGTGGAGTCATTAGACAACTTGAGTCCAGGAGACTGCATTGTCTGCTTCAGTAAAAATGACATCTACTCCATAAGCAGACAGATTGAGGCCAGAGGACTGGAGTGTGCTGTCATTTATGGGAGCTTGCCTCCAGGTAGTTTTAAAAATGTGCTTTGCTTCCGGTGTGAATAAGAATGTTTTTCAGAAGGATGTATGCATATAGTTAGATTTATGTTTTTGTGTAAACAACCTTTTGATGACCAAAGTGAACCATTTTATGAATGTGCACTTCCATCCATGAAGCATCTGCCTCTGCACGTGGTGTACCATTTGTTACACATTTTATTTGGCTGCAGTTTGATCTCAAAATGTATCCAGAAACATCCTGAAAATCAAACAAATGTAACATTTATGTCATGCATACTAATTTTACCAACCAGTAATTTAGCTTTTTAGGGACTGTAAATGTGTGCTAAAGACACTACTCTGGTTTCCTGTTATTTACAGGCACCAAGCTGTCACAGGCCAGGAAGTTCAATGACCCTGATGACCCCTGCAAGATACTGGTTGCTACAGATGCTATTGGCATGGGCCTTAACCTGTAAGTAGCATCATTTTATTAATCTTTATTTAACCAGAAAAGAAGAACAACAATTAATGTACTATCCAGTTAATGACAATAACTATCCTGATTATCCATTTGTCCACCTTTCTTCTCTTCTTTCTCCAGGAGTATAAAACGTATCATCTTCAACAGTCTAATAAAGCCTAATGTGAACGAGAAAGGGGAGAAACAGATGGACACCATCAGCACGTCTCAGGCCCTGCAGATATCTGGACGCGCAGGGAGGTCAGTCTCAATTTCACTTAGTGTTCCCATTAAGGAGGGTGAAAAGTGTTGGAAAAGTTTCTAGATTATTTAAAAGTTTCTATTGAAGGCTTTTTTATACTCATGTCCTCTGTCACATTTCTTAGATACTCCTCCAAGTTTAAAGAGGGACAAGTTACCACCATGCACAGAGACGACCTGCCTGTTCTGAAAGAAATACTCAGCCAAGCTGTAGAGCCTATAGAGGTGATGATTCACACCAACACACACTTGTTTTCTTTCTGTAAACCCATAGTAAAATCCTCTAAAAGTATGGATTTTAGATAATTAAATCATCTCTCCTTTGTCTCAGACTGCAGGTCTGCATCCTACAGCAGAGCAGATAGAAATGTTTGCGTATCATCTGCCTGATGCTTCCCTGTCCAACCTCGTCGTGAGTATTTCCATCTATTCATCAACTTGTCCTCTGACCTGTTGTGACAAATAAAAATCGCTCTCTAGAATTGGTTATGTTTTGGTTTGTTTATTACTTGCACAATCAAGCCCTTTTCTCACACACTGATACTTTTCCTTCTACTTGCAGGACATTTTTGTCAGCCTGTCTCAGGTGGGCGGGATGTATTTTGTCTGCAACATTGACGACTTCAAGTTCCTGGCTGATATGATTCAGCACATCCCACTAAACCTGAGGTCCCGCTACGTCTTCTGCACTGCTCCCATCAACAAGAAACAACCTTTTGTTTGCACCTCCTTCCTAAAGGTGAGGATGAGTAGAAGAAAATGAGGGAAGGAAACATGAGATTAATGGAGTTCAATTGAGGGGGACAAACCATTCTAGGATTAGGCCTCTGCGATAAATCTATATGATAATAAATAGTCTTAGAATAAAATTGTATGAGTTTACCTATCGAGATATAGTGATACACAATAAATCGTCTAAATTAATTAAAACTATTGTCTTAGTTTCAATATATTTTCTTCCATTTGCTTGTCTTGAGCTTTTCATATAATCCTTTACCTACAGCTTTGTTTCACTGATCTGGTTCTTGTTTCTCTTTAAGTTTGCCCGTCAGTTCAGTCGGGACGAGCCGCTGACGTACAACTGGGTCTGTCGTCACGTCAGCTGGCCTCTGTCTCCACCCAAAAACATAAAAGACCTCATTCACCTGGAAGCTGTTCACGATGTTTTCGATCTGTACCTCTGGTTAAGGTAACGTAGTGTTGTGTGACTCTGACGTCTTCATTATATTCACAATCAGTATTTTTATTAACAGCCATTAAGCATTGGAATATGCTCTAGCTGTATTTAAAACATGCTCAGCCTTTCGCTACTTCTATTGTGCACATTTGTTTTGATATTGAGCAACCAGTCTTGTCAACATTGATCTGACCGTGACACACATTTCTTTATACAAATGAATTGTAAATTATCAGTTGTATCAGTTTAAATTAAAGTCAGTGTTGTGATCAGTCTTTATAGCTGTGAGTGTGATAGAGGCTATGTAATGTTTTTAGTGTTGTTTATGTGTAACTGCCCAAAGGTTGCAGAAGGAAATTAGCTAATAGCTAAATCTGGCATAAAGCATCTCTTCTTTGTTCATGACTGGTCCTTCTTATAAGAAATATTTTTGTCTTTCTCTCCAGCTACCGTTTCATGGACATGTTTCCAGACACAGCAATGGTTCGGGAATCCCAGCAGGAGCTTGATGACATCATTCAACAGGGCGTCCGAAACATCACCCGTCTCATCCGAGCCACCGACTCCACCATCACTGCCTCCCCGCAGACAACGGGCGGCAGGCGGGGACAAACAGGCGCTAGTAGTGGAAGTGCCAGCGCTGGTAATGTGACCAATAAAAGAGCTGAAAGGGGACAAAGAGGCTCTGGGGAAGAAGTGATTGACAGCTCTCTGGCTAGTCGTCTGGTGAGAGACGGGCTGTTGACTCCTGATTTGCTCCGGCAGCTGCAGAGGGAGTGGTCAAAAAAAACAAAACAGGAATTCCCAAATCGCAGCGCACTCAATACAGATCACATTGATAACAGCAGGGGGAAAACTAAGAGGAAGAAGTAGGGAAGAAAACAGACGTGACCCTTGCTGCTCCTATGGAGAGGGATAATTGATACGAGCCTTGGATTATATCTGGAGTATCATTAAAAGCTATAAAGCATCAAAATGTAGCTTGAACACAAGAGCGGTGTTCAATCATAGTAAGTTGGTCTGGACACCAGAATAATGGGTCATTAAAGGTTTTTCTGACATTTATTGAGCTAAACGCTTTCATTGTATCTCCCTTTTCACTGAGAGATTGAAATACATCACAGTGGAAGCTAATTTAAAACTGTCTAATTGCCCAACAAGAAACTTAACCTGCCACATTTTATTATTTGGATTTTGCGCAGAAGAAATGTACCCGTTGTGAGATGTCATGTCCTTCCTGAGCTGTTGGCCATCAACTAGAGAACTGACAACATTGTTTACCACAATGTTTTAATGGAGAGTCACTTGGTGTCGTAATGCTCTTTGAAAAGCATTACGACATTTGAATATGCACTGTGTGTGTTTGTGTGTGTGTTATGCAGGTCTGCAAATAGTTACTTTTGATTTCATTCTGTATACTCAAATGTTAACCCTCGGAACGGAGTGAGTATGTATGCAACCAAATCGAGCGGTGAAACTAATCTGAAATATATCGCTGTCCCTGTAAATAATTTGAACCAACTGTATTGAGTGCAGCCCTGTAAGTATATACAGATAAAATGCCATATTTTTTCTTGTTGGTATATTTAAGATGAAAACATTAGCCAATTAAAAATGTACTATGTTTTAACCGTCTTGATTCGATGTTTCTGTTGTGCTGAGCAGCTCACACCTTGGAGTAAATAAGACAAACACATGATGAAAGAAAGGCACTTGGCATAATTCAATCACGATGTTCACATGAGAGCTTTCAATAGGTCATGATGACGCAACAAAGGGCTCTAAAGAGATTAAACTAAATGTACTAATTGAATATACTGCTTTTCCCCGTTTTACCAATTTTTGGTGTAAGATAGAAGAATTAATACGTTCATATTGGTTTGTTTAGTCACATGGCCAAGCTAAATTACACTTCCTCATTTTTATAACCGTTGCTGAGTTAAGTCATTGCTTATATTTTGGTGTTGCAAGATTTCTGCAGAAACTCGGTAAAGGTCAAATGTTTGACTGAAAATACAAAGAGAGAGGTGGGGCAGAAAGACGGACACATTGAAGGAAATGATGAGATCGAGGGGTTTGGCTTTCTGTTAATCATTAAGTTCGAGTGGAGGTCGGGCTCTGCTCAGTGGACTCAGTCAGTCAGGTCAAAACAAGTCTGCCAGGAGGGAAAAACAATAGACTGTTATTTAACATATGCAAACTGAACTGTGTTTTGCCATTTATATTGAAGTGTGTGCAGCTGTTTTGCCTCTGACAGAGGAACAACATTCACAATCCAAGGTGGTGTGTGTTGCACGTCAAGATGTTTGCTGTTCATCTTGTTTCATCCTTCTTCTCTAAACTCCAGGAGGACCCGACCAAGAAGGTAAGAGCGAGTCCACATCTAAACCAGGTGCAGCACTAAAAAATGTAACCCGCTACAAAAGAGAAAATTATGAAATTGGCAAAGATTGCTGTCCTGTATTTGAACTGAATTCTCTCTTAAAAACCGAATCCCTCGATTTTTATACACAATTTGCTAAATTCAAATCTATATTGCTGTATGTGAGATTTTTCATTGAATGTGCAACTTGGAGCAAGTTCAAAAATGCACATAGATATTTTTTAAATGTTAAATATGTACTTCTCATTTATGACTCGACTGTAGTGCTGCACAATTCAATGTGGGATAATTCTTATAAAGGGATTCAACTAGTGATATTGTTTTAGACCCTTGACCTGTTGAGTTTTTGCAGAGGTTCATACTACTACCTTTACCAAATCCAAAGACGCTATCTGTTGTTGTTAAAGATGACCAAGGTGCCATAATCATTATTAGTTACTGTGTCACCATGTGTCTCTCATTGTGAGCAATGATTAACATTGTTCCCTGGTGGGCGGTGTCACTGCTCCTCTTAGTGCAGATGTGAACAACAAACGCTCTCTCAGGGACAAAGTATTGACGAAAGCACTGCACACATTCACACTCAGACACGTACACTGTGACACAGCTAGAGTTACCTTGTGTTTTAAACATGCCACCACAGTGAGCCTAGCTGCTGACTGTACACATAAGTCTATGGGTATACAGGGTGGGACTGAGCGTGGGAAGACTCATGCCCTTTTTTGTAACACCCTTTATTTCCTAGTCTCTAGTGGTAAATAAATCCTCCTGCTTCTCCTTCAACATCTTCTTAAAGCGGCAGGTCCTGGGATAAGTTACTGTAAACAACAAAATGACCTTTGAGCTGTTGATACAAGAATAAAACCTGAGTTTAGCACATGCTGCAACAGACCTTGTGACATTTGCAACATGCAAATCCTCAAGATTAAAGACACCATCGTATTTGCTGATAATGAATAACTCTTCCAATCCAGTCACAAATCATCACAATTATGAAGAAGATACACCTAACGTTTGAGGGTTGGACAAAGCAGATTAAGTGAATGTCCAAAGTGTTTGTTTTCTATCTTGACAACAAAGTAAAGTAAGAACACATCAGCATGCCTCATTGCCTTTTGCTTTTGTTTGCTAACCACTCTGTTTCTGTCCTTTAATCTTTTTTTTAGGTGGACAGGTTTCTGTACACCATGCATCTCCATGACGACCAGCTAAGCGATATCTCCGCTTGTTTCCAGGCTGAAATGAAGAAGGGCCTTTCAGCAGAAAGCAACGCCGCAGCAGCAGTGAAGATGCTGCCAACACACGTGCACTCCACCCCTGATGGATCAGGTAGCTCAAATGAATAGCTGTCACACTTTTTTAGGTTTCAGTGTAGGTCAACCTGTTGTGAACATAAGTGAAACATATAAACATACATACAGTACAGTGCTGATCATATATGTTTCCCTCTCTTCTCCTCTCCTGCAGAGAAAGGACAGTTTCTGGTGTTGGATCTTGGAGGCTCCAAGTTTAAGGTGCTCCAAGTTAAAGTGAGAGAGGGCACGGGGATCGGGAGAGGGGGAGTGGACATAGAGGAGAAGATCTATCCCATACCTGAGGAGCTACTCACTGGGAGTGGAAAAGAGGTACAGAGAGAATACATGAAGGGTGAAGCGTAGAGAAACAAGGGCTGTTTAAAATTAATGGAACAGAAAATGCCAAATAGGAGCTCCATGAATGTGAGGAGTTTGGGACCAGAATTAGAAAGGGTTTAGGAGGGTGGTTCAATTGTTACACATGCAAACCTTCTTCTGTCTGACTCTCCGTCTGCAGCTTTTTGACCACGTGTCAGAGTCTCTGAAGGATTTCCTGCATGACAAGAACATCAGTGTGGAAAATAAACTTCCTCTGGCCTTCACCTTCTCTTTCCCCTGTGAACAATCCACCTTAAATCAGGTACTTCATCTGTTTTTCGTGACCTGTACCTGTTCCTTTATTACTATTTTCTTATAATTGTTTCTCTTTTTCTCTGTAGGGATTATTGTTGCACTGGAGTAAGAACTTCCGGGCTCGAGGCGTTCAGGGTAAAGACGTGGTCCAGGCCCTCAGAGGGGCTGTTGACAGGACTGGGGTAAGACGCCTGTATTCACTTTTCACTCATTCCTTTATAAGAAATTACTTGAGTCACATGTCTGCTCAGAGCTGACTGCACATCCTTTACTATACAAGATACTGCAGCTGATAAACGTTAACTTATACTCTGAAACTCACTCTGCAGGGTATGGATGTAGAGGTGTTAGCCCTGGTTAACGACACTGTAGCGACCATGATGACCTGCGGCTTTGATGACCGGTACTGTGAAGTAGGACTCATTGTTGGTGAGTAGATTAATTTTTAGAGTAAAGATCTGAAGCTGGAAACTTCTTGGGGTGCTGCTTCAGAACTAATAAGTGTTTTGACATTTGCAAAGGTCAATATTGTTCCACAAAGATGCATGTTTAGTTAAAGTAATGAATATGAGTGTCCTGTGTGTTTAGGTAGTGGCACCAGTGCATGCTATATGGAGGAACTGCGTCACATTGACCTGGTGGAAGGGGATGAGGGCAGGATGTGTGTGAACACTGAGTGGGGGGCTTTTGGAGACGATGGCGCTCTGAATGATTACATCACTGAGTTTGACAGGGAAGTGGACGCAGCCTCCAACAACCCTGGGAAACAAATGTGAGGACATCAGCATACTTTGTGTTTTCTCATTATATGAAACATGATGAGAGAATATCAACCTTATAATTATTCTGTTCCTGTTTTCCTAACTGCAGTCTGGAGAAGATGGTCAGTGGGATGTATCTGGGTGAGTTAGTGAGGCTGGTTGTATTGAAGATGGCAAAACTTGGGTTGCTATTTGAAGGAAGTGTGTCTGATGCTCTGAGGACTAAAGGGAAGATAACCACTGCGCATGTAGCAGCCATGGAGGAGTAAGTTGTGTGTGTGTGTGTGTGTGTGTGTGTGTGTGTGTGTTCGTGTGTGTGTTCGTGCGTGTGTCTCTTCACTCTCTTCACTCAGGTGTATTTCCACAGGCCCTGAAAACTGCAGTAATTAAACCGCTCTTAAAAAAGAACAATCTGGACGCTTCAGCAATGAATAATTACAGGCCCATATCAAACCTCCCATTTCTATATTAGTTAAACAGCTGAGTAATTTCTTGGATGCAAATAACTGTTTGGATGTTTTCCAGTCAGGCTTTCGACCACACCACAGCACTGAGACTGCTCTTGTTAAGGTCTTCAATGACATCCACTTAAACACAGACAATGGCAAAATCTCAGTGTTAGTATTATTAGATCTCAGCGCTGCATTTGACACTGTTGACCACAATATATTACTAGGTCGACTAGAAAACTGGTTGGGACTTTCGGCAACAGTTCTAAATTGGTTTGAATCTTACTTAAGGACAGGAAACACGTTGTTTCTATAGGCAGCTACACATCCGAGCTGACAAATATGACATGTGGGGTTCCTCAAGGTTCCATCTTGGGGCCTCTTCTCTTTAACATCTACATGCTACCACTGACTCAGATAATGAAAAGCAACAAAACAAGTTACCATAGCTATGCAGATGATACACAAATTTACATTATCATTTCACCAGGAGACTATGCTCCGATTCAAACATTGAGTACATTGAGTAGTGCATTGAACAAATCAATGACTGGATGAGTCAGAACTTTCTCTAATTAAACAAAGACAAAACTGAGGTAATTGTTTTTGGAACAAAAGAAGGAACGACCAAAAAAGTCAGTGCTGAACTTTAGTCAGCAGTGTTCAAAACAACAGCTAATGCCAGAAACCTAGGTGTAGTCATGGACTCTGACCTGAATTTCAACAGTCACATTAAAACAATTACTAAGTCCGCCTACCAACACAAATGTCACAGCAGGATCTAGAAAAACTTGTCCATGCTTTTATCTTCAGTAGACTGGACTACTGTAACGGTGTCTTTACAGGTCTCACTGAGTAATCATTAGAAAGCTGCAGCTGATTCAGAACGCTGCTGCTCGAGTCCTCACTAACACTAAGAGAGTGGATCACATCACTCCAGTTCTGAAGTCTTTACCTGCTTCCTCTCTGTCAAAGAATTGATTTGCCTTGCCTTTCACAATCCCACTGTCTAAAAGCAGTTGGCATTTGATTTCTGTCTATTTCAGATACAAAAACGGTCTGAAGAACACCAGAAATATTCTTGTGGATCTTGATTTGAGCCCCACACCTGACGACTGCATTGCGGTCCAACATGTCAGCACCACAGTGTCCTTCAGGTCCTCAAATCTGGTGGCTGCAGGACTGGCTGCTATCCTGACTCGAATAAGGCAAAACCGACATTTGAGGACATTACGAATCACTGTTGGCGTGGATGGGACTGTCTACAAGACACATCCCCGGTAAGTTTTAATGGATGTATTCATTATCGATTATCCATAGATCTTTAACATTAGATTCCTTTCCTTCAGGTATGCTAATCGTCTCCATAAAGTCGTGCAGCGGCTTGTTCCCGATTGCCATGTCAGGTTTGTCCTCTCAGATGGTGGCAGCAGCAAAGGAGCTGCCCTGGTAACAGCAGTCGCAGAAAGACTGGCATCACAAAGGCAACAGGTTAGGAGGCTATGTGTGTATAATTCTTTTCACGTGTTGACATTCATGTCACCATTAATGCTTCCATATCTGATTCAAAGCTTCAAACTACTTAGTAAAACATATTACATTGACATTTTCCATGCTAATACATCCTATACAAAATAAAACATAAGAAAGATCATATCCCAGCAGAAATGGTACTGAACTGAGTTTGTCAGTAAGTGCCTACTTTTTTCACAGATTATAAATAAACCAAGAAGAAGAAAGAAAATGCCTCCCTAAAAATGTGTTTAACTTGTTTTTTTAGCACTGGTCTCCAAAAAAAACGCTTTATCTTCTTACACGTCAATTTTGTGTCATCTGACATCAACAACTACAGAAGTCTTCATCATGCACCTTTTTAGACAGTACGAACGCACTGTATCATCTGATGACCATGGAGAATAAAACATATTGAGCATGAGGACAAAGTGCAGTAGAAACACATTATAACATGGCATGAAAAAAATGTGAATATCACAGGTGGATGAGACGCTGTCGCCCCTCAGACTGAGCAGAGAGAAGCTGCTGTTGGTGAAGAAGAGGATGAGGGGGGCGCTAGAGGCAGGCCTGAAGAGTAAAGGACCCTTTGCTGTCAAAATGCTGCCTTCTTATGTGTATCAAACACCTGATGGCACAGGTTAGAAACTAACATTCATCACACCATCAACCCTGGAGGTGGTTGTAAAGATGTTTTTTTTTTATTGTCTGTGAATACCTTTAATGATAACCAGGTATTCGGGAAGCTAATAGTTTGTGTTTATACAGAGCATGGAAAGTACCTCGCCTTGGGTCTGGGAAGAACAAACTTCAGAGCGTTGCTGGTGGATCTTAATAAAGGTCTGCAACAGAACTCGAGACTCAACCACAAGATCTACCCAATACCAGTGGAGATAACGCAGGGAAGTGGAGAAGAGGTAGGACCTTTTGCTGCAGTCTTTGAACTAAATAATCCAGATATCACAAAACTGGGGCTCGGTTAGTGAAATAGTGTTGAAGAATTAAAATGACTTAACAGCAAATAAAAGTATTTCAAGAAAATGTATTTGACCTTTGACTTCAGCTTGTTAACACAACATTTTATTAAAGTAAATAATGAGATGTTTTTTCTCATTAAAAATCCTTCTTTCTCTGTTCATCTTTAGTTGTTTGATCATATAGCGCAGTGTGTCGGTGACTTCCTGGACTACATGGGGATGAAGGGCGCTCGTCTTCCTGCAGGCTTCACTTTCTCCTTCCCCTGCAAGCAGACAGGGATTGACACAGTAGGTGTAGATCTTAGTTTCCTGGGGCCAAACCTAAAAAAATCTCATTTGGATTTCGTAAAAGTTGCTCCATTTTTGAATGAAATAAAGCAATAGAGTTTATATAAAAACCGAGAAGGTAAAGTGAAAACATGCAAGAATTGTATTGAATTTAAGTGTATTTATTTATGTTCCTTAGGGCACGCTGGTGAGCTGGACCAAAGGCTTCAAGGCCACAGACTGTGAAGGACACGATGTTGTTAGCATGCTGAGGGAAGCCATCAAGAGACGCAATGTGAGTCAAAATAAAAAGAATATATAAACAGGAAGGAAATCGAGAATCTTATCCAAAATATAAGAATAATTAACAAGAAATATTCTTATATACCTTAGAGTTCATTACATAACAGAACAAAAACTAATAACCCAACCCAGAGTAGTGACCCAAACAGCCTTCCCCACCAAAGAGCACCTTCATTACACTTGTTTGTGTTTTATTGGATGTCATGTATTAATGCCATTCCTTTCCTTGATGTATTTAACGTTTGTATTTGTGCACAAACACAAATGTTTATAGGATTTTGACTTGGACATAGTGTCAGTTGTCAACGATGCAGTGGGGACCATGATGAGCTGTGCCTACGAAGACCCTCAGTGTGAAATCGGACTGATAGTTGGTATGTGACCTTCAGAGTGTTTGCATTTTTAAAATCTAAGTGACAGCATTTTGGCTAATAAATAGTAGTAGTAAATACTGCAAAATAGCAAATTTTGCAAATGACTTTTAAAACACAAGATACTGAGTTTGACATGCTGTACATATTCTGAATTCCTGATTCATGTGATTTTACTTATTAAGAAGTAGCAATATTTTTACCTAAAGTCCTAATACTGCAGTGCGGAGATACCCTAGCAGGTAAATGTAATAACAAAGAAAAAGTACCCATTCTGCACAACTTGTAAACTAATTATGATTGTTGATACATCGCTGTGTTTATTACTTCAATTTAGTGACATTTAACCAAGGTCCAAAATGTTTTATCTCAATCTATAATAATACATGCTTTTTGTTGCTTATATTATGTATTATTAATCTGATTTTTTTCAGGTAACTATAGTTAACCAATAATTGCAGTAAATTAGAACAGTATACAATATTAGTATTTACTTCTTAGTAAATAACTTGAGTGAATGTATTCAGTCTGTCCACCACTGTGTTTTTCTGTGTGTTATACAGACTATGCTGTGTTGTTTCACAGGAACTGGCACTAATGTGTGTTACATGGAGGAGCTGAAGAACATTGAGAAGGTTGAACAAGAGAAAGGAAAAGAGGAAAGAGAAGGAGAGGAGGAAAAGGTAGAACAAGTCTTTTAGTTTGGTACAGTAAGTGAGCTGTGGCGATGTTGAAATCATTTTTGGATGGTGAACCAGATATCTAACCCCCTGATTTGTTTCTGCTTCCAGCAGGATGACGGGGCAGAAAGACAGAAGAAGGAAGAGGATGCTGGGATACCAAAGATGTGTATAAACACAGAGTGGGGGGGTCTGGGTGACGATGGCTCTCTGGATGACATTATCACACATTATGACATGGAGGTCGACCAAAACTCACTGAACCCTGGAAAACAAAGGTTAGAAAACATGTGTTACGATAAAAGCAGAACTGCAAAAGTATTACCTATAAAAACATACTACAAGCACCACATTTCAGAATCCTATTATAATATTGTCTTCTTTAATGTTGCAGCTGATAAAAGTGGAGCTATGTTATTAAAAAATGTCAACTCAGTAATTAATCTATACAGAAAACATTATAATGTATATACTGTATATACAGTGGGGCAAAAAAGTATTTAGTCAGCCACCAATTGTGCAAGTTCTCCCATTTAAAAAGATGAGAGGCCTGTAATTTTTATCATAGGTATACTTCAACTATGAGAGACATAATGAGAAAAAAGAATCCAGGAAATCCCATTGTAGGATTTTTAATTAATTAATTTTCAAATTATTCTGGAAAATAAGTATTTGGTCAATAACAAAAGTTCATCTCAATACTTTGTTATATACCCTTTGTTGGCAATGACAGAGGTCAAACGTTTTCTGTAAGTCTTCACAAGGTTTTCACACACTGTTGCTGGTATTTTGGCCCATTCCTCCATGCAGATCTCCTCTAAAGCAGTGATGTTTTGGGGCTGTCGCTGGGCAACACAGACTTTCAACTCACTCCAAAGATTTTCTATGGGGTTGAGATCTGGAGACTGGCTAGGCCACTCCAGGACCTTGAAATGCTTCTTACGAAGCCACTCCTTCGTTGCCCTGGCGGTGTGTTTGGGATCATTGTCATGCTGAAAGACCCAGCCACGCTTCATCTTCAGTGCCCTTGCTGATGGAAGGAGGTTTTCACTCAAAATCTCACGATACATGGCCCCATTCATTCTTTCCTTTACACGGATCAGTCGTCCTGGTCCCTTTGCAGAAAAACAGCCCCAAAGCATGATGTTTCCACCCCCATGCTTCACAGTAGGTATGGTGTTCTTTGGATGCAACTCTGCATTCTTTCTCCTCCAAACACGACGAGTTGAGTTTTTACCAAAAAGTTCTATTTTGGTTTCATTTGACCATATGACATTCTCCCAATCCTCTTCTGGATCATCCAAAAGCCCTCTAGCAAACTTCAGACGGGCCTGGATATGTACTGGCTTAAGCAGGGGGACACGTCTGGAACTGCAGGATTTAAGTCCCTGGCGGCGTAGTGTGTTACTGATGGTAGCCTCTGTTACTTTGGTCCCAGCTCTCTGCAGGTCATTCACTAGGTCCCCCGGTGTGGTTCTGGCATTTTTGCTCACCATTCTTGGGATCATTTTGACCCCACGGGGTGAGATCTTGCGTGGAGCCCCAGATGGAGGGAGATTAGCAGTGGTCTTGTATGTCTTCCATTTTCTAATAATTGCTCCCACAGTTGATTTCTTCACACCAAGCTGCTTACCTATTGCAGATTCAGTTTTCCCAGCCTGGTGCAGGTCTACAATTTTGTCTCTGGTCTTCTTTGACAGCTCTTTGGTCTTGGCCATAGTGGAGTTTGGAGTATGACTGTTTGAGGTTGTGGACAGGTGTCTTTTATACTGATAACGAGTTCAAAAAGGTGCCATTAATACAGGTAACGAGTGGAGGACAGAGGAGCCTCTTAAAGAAGAAGTTACAGGTCTGTGAGAGCCAGAAATCTTGCTTGTTTGTAGGTGACCAAATACTTATTTTACCGAGGAATTTACCAATTAATTCATTAAAAATCCTACAATGTGATTTCCTGGATTTTTTTTTCTCATTTTGTCTCTCATAGTTGAGGTATACCTATGATGAAAATTACAGGCCTCTCTCATCTCTTTAAATGGGAGAACTTGCACAATTGGTGGCTGACTAAATACTTTTTTGCCCCACTGTATATAATAGGTTGTTGAGTAGAGGTATAAAGAGGCAGAAATTATTCAAGTAAATTACAAGCACCTCTTAAATGTAAGGTATAGTACTTAGTAACATTTCCCTACTGATTTGATTAACCACAAATGTATGTGTCCTGCTCCAGTGAGTCTTTCAGTATTTAGAGCTTAGGCGTCCATTGTGGTTTTTGCGGATCTTACAAATGATTTTTGTTTTTGTGTGTTTGCAGGTTTGAAAAGCTGATCAGTGGGATGTATTTAGGTGAAGTTGTTCGACAGGTGTTATTGGATTTAACCAGCAGAGGTTTGCTGTTCAGAGGACAAGTCACAGAAACTTTAAAAACACCGGGAATATTCCAGACCAAATACCTGTCACAAATAGAGAGGTAGAGGAAGCTGTGTGTGTGTGTGTGTGTGTGTGTGTGTGTGTGTGTGTGTGTGTGTGTGTGTGTGTGTGTGTGTGTGTGTGTGTGTGTGTGTGTGTGTGTGTGTGTGTGTGTGTGTGTGTGTGTGTGTGTGTGTGTGTGTGTGTGTGTGTGTGTAATACTGTATATTGTTGTGTAGGTTCACAAAACTGCAACTGCAAATGTGTCCATATTCCTTTCAGACAATTTCTAATTTCACAAAATAAGTTTTTCTCTTTTTCGACTTCGTAAATCTGTGGCTGCACCATACTGTTATGCTGTAACTGTGTTGTCTCTCCCTAGTGACCGCCTGGCTCTACTGCAGGTCAGATCTGTGCTCCAGCAGCTCGGGCTTGACAGCACCTGTGACGACAGCATCATTGTCAAAGAGGTAGAAGATATGTTGTTTGGATATTAAAGCCTCCCACACACACACACACACACACACACACACACACACACACACACACACACACACACACACACACACACACACACACACACACACACACACACACACACACACACACACACACACATTCAGTATTTCTGGCTGATTAGTTTCTGTTGAAAGTGAGCTCGAGATTTGATGGAAAAATATTAGGTCACACACGTCATCTACCAATAAATAATATTGTGTCATTTGTCCCACCCTATAGGTGCAACACATCTAGCAGGAGGGACAGGAAGATGTCAATCAATTAGTCTATGCATGCTTGCACAGTCAAATCAGACAGAGTTAGTTAAAATACTTGTGTAAAGGACTTTAAATAATAATCAAGTTTACTACTTTAGTAGCCTCCCACAGTCACACTACATGTCATAAAATTAAGTCTTCTTCACAGCAGATACTTTATTAATTGCAGGGAAAAAAACACGGGTGTAACTGATTAACACTGACCCCGACCCTGTTCTTGTTTAACTTAATATGCGCAAGCCAGGTGAACCAGTGTGAATCGTCCTGGAGCTGGCTCGCATAAATGCAGTGCAGCTATCAATCATGTCAACCTTTTAAACCTAATTAATTAAAGTCAAAAGTAAGCATTCAGATGTAAAGCATCATAATTCTGCAACCTTTTGGCCTGTTTTTTTCTCTAAATTGTCTCAAATGCCAGAGAAAGATTAAGAGATTTTTATACACTTTCCAGAAGTGCAGGTTCTCTGTTGCAACCTCCCTTTGGGATGATGCTTGAGAAGTGATATGATATTGTTTGGCTGAGCAAACTGTAGTAGCAACCGTCAGTTGAGTGTTGCAATAATTGTAATGTTTTTCTTTGTTGTACAGGTATGTGGGGCAGTGTCACACCGAGCAGCTCAGCTGTGTGGGGCAGGACTGGCGGCGGTGGTCGATAAGATCAGAGAGAACCGAGGACTGGACCATCTAGACATCCCTGTAGGGGTGGCCGGGTCACTCTACAAACTACATCCACAGTGCGTTATTTTCATTTGTTGTAGTTGTGGTATGCGTCAGGCACAAAGCTATTTCAATTGGATTCAGTTCAATGAAATGTTTTTGATTTCTCTTTATATTGCTTCTCCAAAGTATTTAAATGTATAAAGACTGAACTGTTGTTTTTATTCTGCTGCTGCTGTTGTTTTTTAGTTTCTCTGGATTCCTACAAGAGACTGTCAAAATGTTGGCTCTTCAGTGTAACGTGACCTTCCTGCCATCAGAGGGAGGCAGTGGGACGGGTGCTGCCCTCACTGCAGCGGTGGCCAGAAAGACACTGGAGATGTAAAAAGCATTTGTTTCCGTGTTTCGTTTTCCCCCAAAATGTGTTATTCCAAATTCCATTAGTACTGCTGTTTTTGTAACTAGATTGTTGTTCACTGGTAAGTCAGAGCTGCAGACAAGCATCATGCATCGGCTCAGACAAAAGTTTAGTTTAACGTGAGTCAAAATAAAGCAGCCTCACCTGAAGGGACCAACAACAATAAAAACAGCCATTTGTGCTGCTCATTGTTTTATTTATGTATTTTCTTTGCTTGATTTATGTTGCCTACTCTTTTTAATTGTTAGCTGTTTGTTTACTTTTGTTGTTTTAATAAATTTAGTATTTCTATATAATGCGTATTAAGGTGAGTTTCCTTATAAGCCACCATGATTTGTTTTATTTTTGTCTCTTGCACTACCTGCTCCTTTTATTTAGTTTTCAATGTGTTTGTTGTGTTATTGTTTTTTCTTCTGCAATAAAGGAATAGATTTTCTGTTCCGATAATATTAAAAACACATCCAATTAATATGTTTTTGCAATATGACAACAAAAAAATAGAAGAAGTTTCTGATTTGTCTCTCAGGAAAGCCCTCCTTATTGTTTGCTTTGTATTATTTTCTTGAGACTTTCATACCACTACCAAGTCATCTGTGGGATGAATGTTACACCCGCAGCTGCACGGTCACATACCAGCGTTAGCACTGCAGTTATAAGCCTTTGATTCCAGAGCTGAGTAAACGCTCATATCAAAATCACATGCTGCAAAGGTCAGCACCTCCTGTGACACCAAAACAAAAAGGATGTAGAGTTTACAGCTGCAATAACATTCAACACGTAAACTGCAATACAATAAGCTTCATCTGTCCAAATGTTCATCAGGACGTGTAATGAGGTTTTGTGAAGAACAGTCTCTTCACTTTTGCACAAACAGACACAAGTTGTGACCAATTTAAGTTACTTAGTTTTTGTCGGTTTAAATTATGTACTTAAATTAGTTTCACAAATATCTTGATGTATGATAACATCACAATAAGTCTCCACTGAGAAGTTATAAATTATCATATTGATATCAAATTTGGTGCCTGTTGCATAAAGAAGAGACAATGAGGTGTGTGTGAGTCAGCGGTATCTGAGTATTGATGAAAGGCAGGAGGAGGATTGGTATGCTGCTGACCACGTTTCCCAACAATAACAACAACCAGCGCTCTGTTCAGTGATTCTGGACTGACTCTCTGTCCTTGTGATCCTCTGTCTGTCTGTCTGTCTGTCTGTCTGTCTGTGCATCTGTGTCATTTTTTCGATCTGCTTTATCCTTTTCGCTGGATTATTGCCAATTTGCTGTAGTCTTTATCTGGTCTGTCTGCATGGTTCATCCTGTTATAACAGTACAGATGGAAACAATAACCATGGAATGACTTCAACGTTTTAGAAAGGTTATGTAATAAGTAAAAAACTAAAAATGCCTTTTAATCTCAAACTACTGATTTGAAAATACCTATCAATCCAATGAGCAGTGTAATGATTACCATATTATGTAACGCCTTATTACCAGGTTAGATGATTTGTTGAAAACAAAGACAAGAACAAACCAACAGTGTGCAATGAATGCAATTAATAATGCAAAGCAAAACAAGAAAGACATCAAGAATGGAAGTTAACTAATTAGAAAGGATTGAAGAAAAAGAGGAAGAACATATATTGAGAAAGCCTGCGTGTTTACAGGAGTGAAACTGTTGCTAAGCTGTCAGGGATTAACATGTTACAAAGATACCACCTAAGGGCTGTGACACACACACACACACACACACACACACACACACACACACACACACACTGCACCGTAATCCCTCACTGTCCTAGCAGTGACCTAATAGCTTCCCAATTAAACTGCACATACACTGATGCTGCAGCTTCAATGCAGCAAACACAGCTGGCTGCTGAATCTGCAGCTCGTGCAGCACGCCACTGAGTGAGTGATACAGAAACTGGCATGTTCTCTTCTCCTTTTCCTCTGTCTCTGTTTCCATCTATGTTTATCCTAACTCTTTGTTGTGCAAACACAAATAACTGTGCATCCTTTTCAAATTCAAGCTTTTATTCTTGTTTTGAAAATCCTCAAATAGCACTCACGTCCTTCCGACTCTTCCTGAAGGAGGGAGTGAGGTGTGTGAGTCTTATTATACACTCCTTTCTTTGTGTATGAGTGTTAGGCTCTGTGTAAGGCTTTGTCTTGCCTGTAAACCAACAATAAGAGCTTTGACACACACACATGCACAGACACATATAACAAAGAAATGGTCAAAAGTGGATGAGTTGAGATGCTGGTCCTTCTGGAGCTACAAAGTGACTGGCTGTGGACATTTTTTGGGAACAATATTTTTACATTCATTTTTTTCTGAGGATCGAGAAGTTTTAATTTGTATTTGATAACTATTGTTTTGTCTTCAAAGATAATACAAATGTGGGGTGGACTGTGGAAAAACGGGACACCACATTGCACCAAAACATCGTAGAGGTGAAGACTGTTTGATGCCGTCTTGTCTTGATTATGGGAAAACTTTATCAATGAAGGTAATTTCCCTTTCCATATACTATAATAATCTGGAGTGGCTGTAGATCTGTAGAAAATCACAGCATTATTCTGGGAGTAGATTAGGAAGAGCAGAAGGAGACAAAGCACTAATGTGTACGATATAGCTTGAAAGTACTTGTGTGTCATGTAACGCAAAGTCATTTACCATACTAATAACAGCTATGTTCCTGTACTGTGTTGTGCTCGAGGTTAACTTGATGTCATATATCTCAGCCTTTTGCAGGAACAGCTTGAATAACAACAGCTTGTATATTTATCTAAATTATAAATTGACTAGCTTTCTGTGATCTTTACAATGTGAGACATGCTAACAGGGGGCTTATAGCCCTATAATTAAGACAAAGTCAAAAGAGCTGTAGGGGAACAGGATTTCTCATAGCAGAATAGTTTTCCACATTTTTTGTCTCATTCTTTGTTTCTCGCCTGACATTTACCTGAGTTAAAGGTGAACCCATTAGATGATTGTAAGTAGTTTGCTTGATTTAAACATCCTATCTTGATGTGTGATGTGTATTTAAAGCAATATGCAAATAGTTTATATGAAAACACAAGGACTTATATAACTCATCCTTTAGCCGAGAGAAATTACCAGACTGTTTCAAAATGTCATTGGATTATGAGCAGATTTCATGAACTAATAATTACTTTGAATTGTTAAAACAACAGCATGGGGCGATAGAGGTTATGTTTTTCTTATTACTGTGCTCAAATGTAGTCATGGTCAGTTTGTTTTCGGTTCAGTGAGAACAAATGCGTTTCTGCTCTTTATCCTCAGCATCAATAGACTTACTTTCGATGCAGCCAGGGCAATTTGTGGTTTGTGTAACCAGCACAACACTCACTACTGCACACATGACTACAACAAGTCCGGGCAGGTTGGCAGATGATGTCGATTGGCACGCTCGAGTAGGAGGAAATCACACATAAAAGAGGCAAATGGAAAGAATCACAAAGAAAAAATCAAGAAGTAATTTGTTGTCTTGACCTGGCTACTTTGTAACACACTGCTACCTTTAAGATAAGGTAGTGAGGCAACATTAAATCCACAGCCGAAAAATTAAGTGTATAAAGGAGTATAGTTCTCCAGAGAGACCAGACAACAGACAGCTGTTGTTGTGATAATGACATCAGGTCTGTCTAGAGACAGTGGCAGAGAAAGTGACCGGTGACGGGTACACTCTTGATGGTAGAGAGAGTGATTGAGTGAGTGAGCGAGTGCAGGCAGCATAGTTTTGATTTTCTGCCCTGAGGGCCAGGTTGGGCCAGGCTGGGCTTTTATTTATTAACACTCCTTTGGACTTAAATCCGGTCAGTGACATTGACATTCGGGACCTATTACACACTCTGATAACAACCTTTGAAGATTCCAAAAGTAAGTCAACACATTAAATATATGATGTTTAATTACTTCTCTTGATTTTTTAGTGGATTTCTGGCTCCTGATAACTTCGTTTTTCTGCTCATGTTGCTGTTTATTTGTTGTTGTACTTTTCCTTTTTGACTTTTTCCTTCAGTTGAGGTGAGGTCCATTGAATAACTGTGGCTTTTTGGCCTCTCCTGTCACACATGGTATATCTTTAATTACTCACGGATGATATGCATTCTTATGTGTGTGCAAATACATAAAATATATCCACTTCCAACAAACATAGGAACTCAGAACAACAGAGAATCTGAAGACTATTTTCTATAATAATAATAATTTCATAAATCACATTTTGATTTTTCAAAACTTAACCCAGCAGACTTTTGTCACCACATTGGCGCCAGTATGTACACACCTGTAACCTTGATCTCGTCCTCATACGGGAAGCATCATACCCTCGGAAATAAAAAAAACCCTGTCCTCTGAACTCCTGCCACTCATTACCATAGAGATAACACTGAAACTGCCTGACCATCCTACTGTAATGCTGCTGAAATGTGCAAAAACGTTGCACTTCACTTTAAAAAAATAAAATAATAAATGCCTCCCTTTATGAGCTAAATGACAATAAAAAATCTATAAAGTTCTGTTATGATGGCTGCATGAGTCACTTTCTCACAAACACAAACTGAAAGGAATGTAACTTCCTTGAAGCAGTAAAACCCAGATTAATCCCTCACCTTGCTTCCCCCCTCTCTCAGTCTCTCCTCCCTTTTTCCACTCCCTAATTAGGCAATCCATTTTTTTCTCTCTCTTTCTCCTCCATCACATCATTTGCCTCCAATGCGTCCTCAGGCCAGCCAATGACGGAAGAGAAGATGTGGCACTCACGCCCCCATGGCCACTCTCTCTCTCTAACCAATGAGCTCAGAGGCAGTGGGCGGGGCACATGTTTGGGCCCTCCCTGCTTCCCCCGTCCTCTGCCTCCTCCAGCTAAACTTGCTGTCTCACTCATGCTTCCTGGCTTTACTCACATGCTTAGAGAGAGAAGAGCTGTAGAGTCTTAGCAGCACATGAAGAAGCTCTGGCTATTTTAACCCACAGGATTGGACTCAGGATATTACTATATCTCTTGTGGCGCGTGACAGACTACTAAGTATAGCCAGAGCAGAGTTTTGAGTTTCTTTTTTTAAAAACTTTTTTTATCCAAGGTTTTTTCCCATCTGACTGTAGGTGGTCGTGTGTGTGACAGAGAAAGAGAGTGTGTCTGTTAGTCTGCATGTGTGTGTGAGAGAGAAAGAGGACCAGGATGATTGCAGCCCAGCTACTAGCCTATTACTTCACTGAGCTCAAGGATGATCAGGTTAAAAAGGTGAGTGTTTTCTGTTAATTCTGTCACCACTTTTGATATTGTGTTTGTACTAGTGAGAGCTGAGCATGTGTTTGTAGAGGTCATTGAGTTCTCATACTGCCATCACAATAACTTTGCTGTGAGACTGGAGTTTCCAGGAAGTCAAGTTACTGTATGTGATATATATCTTTAAGGAAGTGAGTAAACCAAAAAGGCATGTTGGGAGAGAACTACAGTCATTTTACAATGACCCAGATTTGGTTGTATTGTAAGACAACTGGGCTCACTGAGACGTGACAAACTGCACTGGCGTGTTTGTGTAGTAACTTTTCTAAGTAGACATGACAGATTGGTGTTTCCAGGATGTAGTTTTTGAGAGGTGTGGCGAGGGAGGAAAGAGGAAGTGAGAGGCAATGATGAAAGGACATACGAGCAGAGGGAAGAGAAGGTTGTAATTGACAAGAGAGAGCAATGTTATTTTATGGGTCACTGAGTCTTTGTTATCATCTTGTTAAAATGATACCTGCACCTTCATTCCTCTGAGCTCAGAAGATTACAAAGAGGGAGAAAAAGAGTGAAAAGGCTTTTAAATAAGATGAAATATGCAGTTGTTTAGTACATTTGACAGGGATTCATCTTTTTTGCTGCAGTCTGTTAACAACTGCCACTATCAGTCACACCATAACAATCTTAGGAATATTGTGTTTTAAAAAAAGGTTTCTTTAAAAAGAGAATAACTGTCTTCCCATGTCCACATGGTTTTTATCTTGTTGAAGTCTTTTTAATCATTGATGTGTGTTTGACCTTTAAGAATTAGGACATCATTTAAATGAACGCACATATATCAAAAAGTCAAGCCTGATTGAGTATGAAAAAGTTCAAGGTGAAAGAGGAGGAAAGTGACCCGTGCTGAGCACCGTGAATGTGTGTCTTTCATAACTTCTCAGCTGAGCAGCCCCCACAGTAAGACTTCCACTGGCTGGACCAGTTTTAATTATTTTCCGGGTGTGTGTTTAGTGGAGGAACTGAGCTTTTCCAGACCCCAACCGTTCCCAGTACTTTTTCATTGAATGTGCCAAGAAATAATGTTGCAAAAATACTCATTGAACATGGCTCCATCCTTTAAGCTAAGGTCGACCCATAAAGTAAAACTGAGTCAGTGTAATTTTGAGGCAATGGCTCAACATGTGCTCGAACATATGATGCAGGGTTCCTTTAAGGTCGCTTCCTGATGATGTCATGATACCTTACCAACTGGAGATTTAAAGGCTGCTCTTTTCCTGTATGAATTGAAATAAGTTCTTAGCTAATGTGCTTCTTTCCTCCATTTCCTTCTCTGTCTGAAGGCACACTGGAAAAGTCAGCATTCAGGGCTTTCTGCCAGAAAGGGTCTATTTCAGGATTACTCAACCCTCTTTTCCTAGGAGCCACTTTTTAAAAAATGACAGGAGGCCAGGGGTCAGCTAATAAGTTCAAAATGCTTTCAGTGGGAAAAGGGAATCGATCCCCTTGACCTTTCTTTTTATATGAAGAAAAAAGTTATTACTCAAATACTGACTACATATTGACTAATCTAATTGTCCAAATGTTGCCCTGCACCCTATGTTGAGCACCACTGGTGTATTTGAACACACACAATGATCTTTTCCTAAACCTAGGCCTAACTAAGTGGTTTTGTTGCCTAAACTTCAGCAGCAGCAGTTCTTGCAAAAAGAAAGCTAACTTCTTCATGTGCTATCTGAAGCCACTTACTTTATTCAATTACATTTAACAATCTTCATTCACACAAGGTGTCACACAAAGCTCTAATAGATGTACATGCTGTGCCATTTCAATCCAAGTCTGAAAAGCTAAAATAAATGTATCAAGAGCCGGAATCCGATGTAATACAACACATCTCCCTCCCTCTTTACTCCTAGTCCTATCCATGCCTCCCTAAAATAGGCCAGCTTTGAACCATGTGACCACAGGTGACAGGAGAAGAGGGCTTACACACAAATACACTGACACACACCCACACACTGTGCCAGGTGTGTAGCCTCAACATCAACTTCAAACGTACAGCTCAGGATTTAAGCATTCACTAGGGAAAGTATACAGATAATCTCTTTAGTAATGTTGGCTGAATGCGTCCTCAATCCACTGCAGTGTCCTTGACTGCACTCTTTGATACACTTTTAGTGAGCATCCAAAGAGGTATTTAAGTGTCTGTGGCAGACAGGAAGGTGCATTAGAGGGCATTGTAGAGGACAGTACTTTTCCACATGGTGAGGCCTTGGGTGCACACACACACATACACAATGGAGTCAGGTTTCAGTGCTTTCTTGAACCACCTTGTGGCCACAAAGAGGACGACGCATTGTTGAGAAGAGGAATGCAAACACAAAAGAGAAGGAGAAATGTGCAAGGAAAGAGGAGGGAAGAAATAAGAGAGAGGGAGAGAGCGTGATCTTTTTCTGTAACTTAGCCTCAAGCTGTGTGTGTCAGAGGAGACTTGTGTGTCAGAGGTGTGTTGAGGGGAAAACATGGCCTTTTACTGATTCATGTGTACAGACTCACACACCATAGAGGCCTCATGTCACCTATACAGGAAATGTCCCTTTGCGCATCACTAGTGGAAAAAACAGGAAACTCCTGTTTTGGTTGAATAAAAGCCCGGATCTGAACTGTGGGATCAGCTGATGCTCTGCTATAATAAAGTGCGTATGCATGATTTCTCTTGCTGAGTCCTGAGTAATCGATATTAATTTCTTTCCTGCAGCAGGAGTTCAGTGGATTTCTCCTAGTTTGTTGTTGAGCAATGTGGACAAAAGCTTTTAATCCTTCCTTTTGTTATCCAGCACCCTATACGTCATTGTCATTTAAATACACAAGCTACAGATGCATTCTCATTCAAAAGGCTGATAGGAACACGTTGTGAATTCCATGTAAAGTTCTCATCATATTGTCATTAAAATGTTTTGTTTTACAAATTAGAACAGAAATAGGCATATTTGGTGATTGGAGGAATATATTAACTATTAGGACCAATGAGTAGCAGCACTGGAAGGCAGTAGCAGTAGTGTAGTAACCGTTAGCACGAGAAGACTAATAAGATAAGGATAAGATAAGGTTCACACAGGGATATGAAACGCACATTTAAAATAAAAAATGTTAAAATTCTACAAACTAAAAAAATATATACAGATACATGACGAGAGATTTAGCAGCTAAATCTAAATGGATCTGTTTCCATCAGCTGACTGTGCAAGAGTTGTTAATGCACTACAGGAAACTAATGCATGCTTTAATGATCATTTACCAAGATAACATACTCTGTGAAGAGGTATAATATTTATACGTTTTTATGACCACAAAAAGCTGACTCAAACCTTGATTTGATAAAGCAACTTCTCAAACTTCATGCTAACATGTTAGCAAACATTGGTTAACTTTACTTAAAAGAGTATAAGTAGTTTTATGATGCATTTGTCTTTCTTGTCAAAATATGCCAACTAATACTCGCACAACACAACTCTACTGCTAACTGCTTGGTTGAGCATGTTATGCTTGTAGCGGCGAATGTTGCCTCCACTTTGAGCCTCAAGCATAGATGAGAAGCAGGCTATTGAAGTATGCTAAGCTGACTTCATACTCCACACCTTTTTTGTTACAATGAGCACATTTGCAGCCTTAAGGACTGAAAGATACTGACTGTTTTCACACTTTATGGAAGTAGCTTTGATTACCTGATGACTTGAGGCGTAAGTGTCTGTTTCTCAGAGACATCATTTAGACTTGATGAACCATATGGACTAGTGAATCAAAACAGTGAGCTATAGACTACAGAGCTGCAGACTGAAATATTGATTTCAGATGTAATCACCAGTGCTGGCAGCTATTGAACATTGCATTAATGTCTTTTTTCTAATGTGAATACTTCAAATATCAAAGTTTAACAATGAGTTAAAGAGTCAATGTGTCAGTACAGGTCCATGCAAAGTCTGGCAAAAACTAAGGGCTTTCTCTGCCAGAAGTTATATTATGTTTAAGTTTGGTTTTCAGCAGCATTATTGAAAAAACTTTGTGCCTGATTTTCATGAAACTTGGTGGAAAGGTGTAGCACATTCAAACCCTACATGAGGTGTTTCAGGAGGACGCTTGCATTAGCTCTCACCCAACTCTGCTTTCATTTCACTATATTAAAAAGCTGACCTGCTTCTAAAAGACCACATACAAAAATGTATGAACAAATGCAAACGCATAAAGCTCTCTTTGCATTTTAACCTGTTTGTTGTCTTGCCTTAGAGGCGCTGTGTCACATAAGGATAAATTAGCATGCTATATACCATGTTGACTTTCAAATACTCTGCTTTAAACAATTGTGTCACCTCTATAACAAGTTTTTAAAAAGTATGTACCTGCAGGATTCTTGGTTTTGATTTTGTTTTGTTCATGGTTGAATGCACTTTGAATGTTACTTTGAATTTAGGGCATAAGCTAAACCAAATGTATTGCAAAATGTCATGAAAGAGCGAGAGAACAGAGAAACGGCTGTTGTGTAGTGTTTATGGTGTGATTTAAATAACAGATGCCGAGGGCAATCTCCTGTGGCGTCATGTCGAGAGGGCGTTGTCAACATGTCAACATGTCTTTGCAGTTAAAATGTCTCTTAAAACCACCGACTACAACTCCGGCTCAGGTTGGGCTGTGGAACTGTTGCTGGTGCGGTGCAGCAGGTTAACAGTATGAAGGTATTTCACTGAGTCTATGAAGGTTAGAAGTTGAATTCAATCAGCTGATGGCTCAGTCAGTAGGTGCTTGGACTGGAAATCGTAGGGTTGCCGGTTCAAGTCCCCGAACAGACTTGAAATATGGAAAGTGGACTGCTACTTGGAGAGGTCCCAGTTCACCTCCTAGGCCCTGCTGTGGTGCCCTTGAGCAAGGTACCGGACACCTCCAATCCCCCCTCCCCATTGCTCCCCGGGCGCTGCACAATAGCTGCCCACTGCTCCTACCACTAGGATGGGTTAAATGCAGAGGACCAATTTCACTGTGTGTGCTCTGCTGTGTGCATGTATGTGACAATAAAGAGGGTTTCATCCTCCGATTCTATCTTCTATCTATGTGTGATGAGACGTGTTAATGAGCCTTCAACCCAGAGGCAGACTTCACATTTAGGCAGGATATAGGGAATGTAACGCCTGCAGAGTAGTTGTACAGTGCCGTTGTCATGTAACTATCCATGTTTACTCGCAACGTGTTTATACTATTCAGCAGCTTATTCATCTTTTTAATCTTATTAATCTTTGTGTCAAATGTACGTCATAGGTCTCATTCAACCTTGTGCCTTACGAGGGCAATTATAGGCTTCAATCCTTTTTAGTTTTCATTCACTGTGGCTGTGTTAATGCATACACTCTGACCTTGGCTCCTACTAAAACAAGTGTGTATTCAAAATATAGACCCTTGAAAATATGTTCATTGAAACCCATTAATACCAAAATGTTTGACCCCATGGACATACAGTATAAAAGCATGCATTCTATTTTATCAGATTATCCATCGAGCGCTTTCTCTTGCTTCAACATTGTACTTTTAGCCAATGTTCTATTAGATTGAGACATTTTCTAATACTTCCTCTTTTGTGCAAACAGATACGATAATCCTGGTTTACTGTAGAAAATATAAAAATGCTTTCAATGTATCCTTGAAATATCCCAAACATAATAAACAATAGTGGCATATACATATTTGTTAGTTATGATCAATATGTATGTATCATTGTATGACTGTTTTATGACATCAGAGCAACCTTTTTTCAGGTGAGGTACAAGGGTTTGATAAAGGTCAAATCGACCACTTACAGTGTCAGAAAAGTCACACACTCAAAACCTGTTTATATTTTATGTATTGTCTTTTTCAATGTATTTCGCTGTCATCTTTTTCTATTTCAATTTGTGCTTAATAACACCTGACAAGCAAATCCAAATTCAAATAATGAATTGATGTGCCCCGCAGCATGTAATATACACTCCCACTCAGACTGCAATTGTCCTGAAGTAGAGAGCTGTGTAGGAAATGTGTGACTAAAGCAGGAAGTAAAATCATTCCTGTCTGATGTCTGCTACAATAAGTAATACTAGCAAATGATCCCAAGTACGTCAGAAAACGTAAAAAGCATTGTTTCTGTATACATATTGCATCGTGTGAGCATGAGTGTATGAACTACTCCTGCTTATGAATTATCTCAAACGGTTATTTTTTATCAAACTGACCGTGATGCAGCTACGTGTTGAGCTGGCAAGTCATAATGAACTTGACATTTGAGCAGAGTTATGTGTCTGTCACATTGTGCTCTTGTTGTGTAACACTCTAGTATAAAGTAGGTCTTTGATTCATTATAGAGTGTGATGCAACAATGGATTTTAACAGGGTTGTTTAGCATCCTGTTACTGAAATGCCAGACAGCTCAGGCTTTTGTTTGAAGTATCTGCAACAGTTTATACAGTGGGCAGTTTCAGCTTGCAATCTGGCTGGTAAAGATATAAAGAAGTGCTGATAATTGAATGAAGGCACATCTACAGTATATGTGGATTTGGTACGACTATTACAATATGGTCAATAGACGGTCAGTTTGTCTCTGTTATTCATTTTCTTTGGAGACTCTTCCCTTACCCTTATCACTGTCAAACACAAATCAACTCACCAGGCATGAGTGTGCATTATTGCCTTGATAACAGCATGAAGGTATGTACTTTCTGTTCTGGCTGTGTGTCACTCATGATACTGTGCTTAATATAAGATATTGTGCCCTATGACCAAAGTGTGAGAGAACTGCCCAAAGTTTTAATAACGTATGTTGCAATGAAGCAATATAAAAATACTAGTTTTGTTTTGTGGCTCTGATTTATGTTAAAGGTTACGCAGAGCTCGGGTCCAGTAGTTCAGGTAGTGGATTATCCTCATGGATGACTCAGACATTATTGGATACAGAGCTATATTCACTGAATCATCATGATTAAACACAGACTGTCATTATCAAATCCAGTAAATCTCAGCTACCTCAATTGTAACGGGAAATTGGAATAACCTGTGTCAGGGGTTTCTGTGTTCCATTGGCTCATAGTATTGTGGTTACAGCTTGATGAGGAAGATTTATCGATCTTTTGGTTCTTTTCAGATCGATAAGTACCTGTACTCCATGCGTTTCTCTGATGAGACGTTGAAGGAAATCA
Source organism: Eleginops maclovinus (assembly GCF_036324505.1). NCBI lineage: Eukaryota > Metazoa > Chordata > Actinopteri > Perciformes > Eleginopidae > Eleginops > Eleginops maclovinus. The sequence goes on along the minus strand of NC_086352.1, from coordinate 13,717,579 downwards.
CGCAGCGCTTCAGGAGGGAGCTGGTCAAAGGACTGGGGCGGGACACTAACACCACCGCTGTGCTGAAGATGCTGCCCACGTTCGTGCGGTCGATCCCTGATGGCTCAGGTCAGTACCTCCAACCCACGCGAGTGTGTCATTTATATTAAATTAAACTTTCAAACCTGAAAGATAAGTCCTCGCTGATGGATGACTATATGAGAGGAATTAGTTTTTGTAGTAAAAGGATGAGGAAGCTTACCTTAATGCACCACTGACTTCTCACCTGGCTATGACATCTCATACATTCATCCAAACTAATCTCAAAAGCCAAAACTACTGCTCCCTATTGGTTTAGTGACGTATGAAATGCGCTTAAAACTCGTCTCTGTCATTATGTCATTGTCTGCAGCATGTGTCTAATCCTAATGTACTGCACCGGTTCTGCCCTCGTAACTCGAGTGAATTGTAGTCACAATTTTTTTCACATTTTGTGCGTGCCTTATTTTGGGAGGAGAGTATTACCTTCATCAGCTGAATATTAATGGAGGCAAAACTACAAACACACAAAATAAATCTTTGATCTATTTTAGTCTCCGACATGAATGTTGTGCTTTCAGATACACACAAACAGAGGGATTATCAGTAACCCTGCTGCCATTTTCAGGGAAGACGGGGACAATGTCTTTATAGATAGTTGAATAGGAAGCCTTTAGTCTTAATAGTCTCAAATGAATTCAAATCATGTTTTTGTATTATTATTTTTTAAAGAAACACAAATTATAATGGGGAAAAACTGAATAACAAGTAACTGATGGACAGGTTATTCTTGAACTTCGTCATCTTTCTAATCAATGTTACCATGAATCAATTGCTGCTTCTCACTGGTACGCAGAAGTATGGTACGCTTTGTCATTATTTTGAAAACAGGATAGCAACAATCCTATTTTTTTTACTGGTTGTCTCTGATGCATTGACATTCCGTGAGATAATTAAAAAACCAGTTAGTCTGCGCCCATAATGTGACCTTGTATTGTGATCTGAAAATAATGTGTGGCACAAGATTATAGTAAAGTGAATTTACACTTGTGGGTAAAAGTAATAATGTTGCTAATGTTATCAGAAACATTACTAAGAAATTAAACACGTTGGCATTTAAAAGTACTGTCTACAATCATCTTTACCAACATTTTTAGAAAAGCATGTGAAGATTGACTACGAGTTGATAAACAATTACACTGGAGCCCTCTAATCTGAACAGTACGCTTTCACTTCTTATCAAAGGTCAGTAGGATCTCTGATACACAGTGAGTTATGAAAAGCAGTGACATGTTTGCAGTTAAACAATTCAGAATGCTTTACGGCATTTATGTCTTCCCAATTCAGACGGAAAGAATAAACTACAGTCCCTCCTTACTAAGAGAACATAGATTAATTATAAACCACTATCACAGGTCACAGGACACATCTTCCTAGTTTAGGTTTCTTTCTGCCACCACAACATTTTCTCACACTAGTATCCATTAATGCAGGTCACAATGTTAAACACGTATTATTAATATTTTGGAAATATACATTGCCTAAAAAGGAAAGTGTGTTACCAAGCTAAAAGAAGGGAGACAATCGGATAATGCATGGTTTCCATTTCCTGTCATAACTGTGCTAATAGGAAGTGTGCTCTTAGGTAGTGGTAACAACACTTTCCTTATATTTCACCCCCACTTTCTTTCCTATTCTTGTATCTCCCATTTCCCCCTCATCTTCCCACTCTTCCCATCACCACAGAGAAGGGAGACTTCATAGCGTTGGATTTGGGAGGCAGTAACTTTAGGATCCTCCGGGTCAGAGTGAGCCATGAGAAGAAGCAGACGGTTCAGATGGAGAGTGAAATCTACGACACACCAGAGGATATCATTCACGGCACTGGAACAAAAGTAAGTTTATACGGAGATACATTCATTGACACACAGAGTCTCTTCAACTCCGACTGAAAAAACCTCTCTCTCTCTCTCTCTTTCTCTCTCCACCTCGGCTCCAGCTGTTCGACCATGTGGCAGAGTGTCTCGGTGACTTCATGGAGAAACACAGCATCAAAGACAAGAAACTCCCAGTTGGATTTACTTTCTCCTTCCCCTGCCAGCAGACCAAGCTAGCCGAGGTAAAGCACAATTAATAATTGATCAGCAGATGCCAATGTAGTCTCCTTCTCCGTGACACTCGACACTTTCCACGTGTTCTCTTTTATTCAAATATCTGAGGTTTATCATGCAGTCCATTTACATCATGAGTCGACCTCAGCCAGGCTCCAAGTCTCCATTAAGCATCAAATCTATCTCTTCCCTATTCTCACCCTCTCTTTGTCTCCAGGGCTTTCTGGTAACTTGGACAAAGCGTTTCAAGGCCAGTGGAGTGGAGGGAATGGACGTAGTCAACCTGCTCAACAAAGCTATAAAGAAGCGAGGAGTGAGTACTATCTTTGGTTTCAGTTTCTTCCCAAGAGGTCCCTCACTTACTCCTTCTGTAGTTACCAACATACGGTATTTATCTTTATGAATTGAACATTTACAATGTATCACAGTCTGTAAGTTTAAAATAACAATAATTTCACAAGCTTTATAAGCACAGTTCCTAGTGTAATCACTTTAAATGTGAACAAATAATTTGATGTAATTCAAACTGGGAATGCTGAATGGCACCAATAACCGCTCGCCATACTTACTTGTGTGTGTTTGTTTTCATTTCTTTCAGGACTATGAAGCTGACATCATGGCAGTAGTGAACGACACTGTGGGAACGATGATGACCTGTGGTTTTGATGACCGGCGCTGTGAAGTCGGCATCATCATAGGTACTTCAACAAAGATTCCAAAGTATTTGTCATGGTTGCACAACAATTACAAGAAACAGAATAGAGTTTGATCAAACTTTAAGGATATGTATTTCTCTGTGTAAGGTACGGGCACCAATGCGTGCTACATGGAGGAGCTGCGCCACATTGACCAGGTGGAGGGAGACGAGGGCAGGATGTGTGTGAACACCGAGTGGGGAGCCTTCGGCGACGACGGCAGGCTGGAGGACATCAGGACAGAGTTTGACAGAGAGATAGACAGAGGCTCCATCAACCCCGGGAAACAGCTGTATGTCAAACCTAAACTACTGCACTCTTATTTTTGTTCATCTTTTGAATGAACCACAGAATCAGCTGATGATTAGCGGTCCGTTTCTCAACCAGCTGAAATTATTGACATATGGTTATTCATTTATATTAAACCAAAAAGAATTATAACAAATATTATGGAACTACGAACCTTCAGGACACCAGGGATGTCCTCCGACCTTATCTTTGGATGAATGTAGCTGGTTTATGGCGCTGTGCTTTAAGATTGAAGTTATACTGCATTGCTCAAGTTCTCCAAGAGTTAATAGAACATGCAGAGATAAAGGTATTGCTCTCCTTTCATTTCCCCTTTCCCTGTGTGTTAGATTTGAGAAGATGGTCAGCGGTATGTACTTGGGGGAGCTGGTTCGTCTGATCCTGGTGAAGATGGCCAGAGAAGGCCTGCTGTTCGAGGGGAGGATCACTCCTGAGCTTCTCACTAAGGGGAAGATTGAAACCAAACACATATCAGCCATAGAGAAGCCGTAAGTCACAATGCATACAAATGAGTTGCATTTTTTACTATTAGATATCAAACTAAATCAAAAAACTTTATGACACATAGTCAATAATGGCTTCTCTGTCTTTCGTGTTTAGGAGTAAGGAGGGGTTGATGAGAACCAAAGAGATTTTACAGAGACTTGGTGTGGAGCCCTCAAATGACGACTGCATCGCTGTGCAGCATGTGAGTATTGTTGCTGAAATGAATCCCTCTTATCTGAGACGTTTATCTTATTCTTCAGTTCAATTCATTCGGATATGCTTCTTGATGATTTTCTCTCCTCGCCCTTCAGGTTTGTGCCATTGTGTCTTTCCGTTCTGCCAACCTGATCGCTGCCGCGCTGGCGGGCATCCTGCGCAGGCTAAAGGAGAACAAAGGCGTGGCCCGACTCCGAACCACTGTAGGCATTGATGGATCTCTATACAAGATGCACCCACAGTGAGTGGATCACGTATTTGTTCATACAACATGCTCTGTTAGCACATTCGTTGTAGTACATTATTGTCAATGTGTTGTGTCTTATGTCTAAAGAAGTCTACATTTCTCAGCTTTTAAAGTAACTTGTTTGTTTTTCAGATATGCCCGTCGTCTCCATAAGACAGTCCGTCGTTTGGTGCCGGACACTGATGTTCGGTTCCTCCTCTCAGAGAGCGGCAGTGGAAAAGGAGCAGCCATGGTGACGGCTGTGGCCTATCGCCTCGCTGAACACTCACGAGAGATCACCCAAACACTGTCCGAGTTCGGCCTGTCCACCGAACAACTGCTGGAGGTAAAGACAGATACATACTGTAGTGTGTGCAATATGTGTGTCTTTCACTGTGTTACTACTGCTGAATATTTTTCAAAATTCTTCCAGGTAAAGAAGCGAATGAGGACGGAGATCGAAAATGGCCTTTCAAAGAGCACCCATGACTCCGCTACTGTCAAAATGCTGCCAACCTTTGTAAACAGCACTCCTGATGGCTCAGGTGACACACACACACACACACACACACACACACACACACACACACACACACACACACACACACACACACACACACACACACACACACACACACATAAATAGCACACATGTTGAACCTCAATGTGAGAGAGTCCTTTTCCAATAGTGATCTTTTATAGGTAAATGTCAAATACATTTAGCTGATGTCACTTTTGTAAACATCAGTTTCATAATCATCAATAAAACTCATTTATTTTAATAGAATACAAAAATTGCCAACATTAAGAGCAAAAGCAGTAGAAAATGATTAATACCAGAGCAACTTCAGATGTTGTAACTTAATAGCTTAGTTATAAGATTAATGATTTAATCTGTTTATTGATTTAATGCATAGAAAGCTGCTAAAGGTTGTATTACTATTTACAGTTAAAAGGAGAGTTAGAAATAATTATATTTTGTTGTATTCTATCTGATTGATATTGATTTGAGATATGTTTTCTGTTCTATTGCCTAACAAAGGGTTAAGAAACTGAACTACCAGAATGCTTAGCGGCTAAAACTAACAAGAGTTACGCGCGTTTTCCTTGGGATGAAAGTAGTGCTGCGTATACGAAAAATGACTAGCAAATACATGGAGCTGTTGATTATATGTTTTGTGGTGTTTGCTGAACGTGTAATGGTCGCTACTGATTTCTCTACATAAAGAAGCCTTTGTTTTCATATCCGACGTCCTGCTGTTTATTTTGGAGGTAGTTAATCTACATCAGATTTAGCATCCGAATAACATGGAAAACCTCCAAAACTAGAAGAGGTTGGATTTTTAGATTGATGTCCTCAGCTATTCCTTTTTCAGCATTACACAATATCTCTCACGGGTTGGTATGTTTGACATGGTTTATTTATGTATATGTTTGTCTGCTTGTCTTCTTATCCAGAGCATGGAGACTTCCTGGCTTTGGATTTAGGAGGAACCAACTTCAGAGTTCTGTTGGTAAAGATTCGTTCAGGCAAGAGGAGAACCGTGGAGATGCACAACAAGATCTACGCCATTCCTCAAGAGGTGATGCAGGGCACAGGAGAGGAGGTGAGATCCATCATGCTTCACTTGACCCTGTAATATGTTTTGAACTGGGGGGGAGGTAAACATTGAACTTGACCTCCCGTTACCCTGTAGTTGCTGTAAAGATTAGTGTAGTTAGGGTGGTGAGGAACTTGTTGACTTAGGGTTAAGTGGATAAGATGGAAACAGCAGGTAAGAGAGTCAATAGGTTAGAGGGGGACAGAAATAGAGGTTAATTGGCATTGAGTTGACTGTGTTTAAAACGTAAATTTGAACTTAACTCTTGTGCACCGGCTGAGGCTAATCCTGTCTGTCACCTTTTTGAGCTTTTAATCCACACTATTACTCCTTCATGCGTTTCCTTCCTCCTGGGATACACCGGAAAAGAAACCAGAATGTAAAAGGCACCATTTTAGTAAAAATGTTTTTACTCCTTTTGTTTAATAAGATGCGTTTGTACTGTTCACTCTGATGTGGGACAATCACACCTTTTAGATCCATTGTATTATTATAGGTATTTTGATTATAGCAAATCTCTGTCGCACTTAAACCTGAGAAAAAGTATAGTTAACCAGAGTCAATGAGAACACGTGTACGGGTCTGGATTAGTCTACATACGCCAGCACATGGTAGGCTATAGGAGTACTGTTCACAGTAGAATAAAATAGATAAAAACTGTTGTTCCACATGCCAGCATGCTCACTTTTTTCATCCATTCTGAAAATGTTGAAAGGCTTTGTCTTTTATTTTTATGGTGCATTATATAGCATTGGATTATGTATTGTGTCCTTTAAATGGTATTGTTGTTTAAAGGGTCAACTATAGATTTTCTTCACAATGCATCAAAGTCAAGCATATTTTTCTCTGGCCACACCTCAATCTGTCATCTTATAATGTGTTTTCCATTAGCTATCCAGGATTAAATATATGGTGTTACATAACTGATAAAGGGTTGATCAGAAGTACAATATGCTTAATAGATTGAATCCATTTTTCTGAGCAATTAAGCAAACTAAACTACTCTTCAGGCCATTGCTGTAAATAAGAGTGAACTTGCCTTATTATGTCAGTGACACATAATAACATATTTAGCAGGGGTCCACCAAATTCTACTTTTCCCTTTGACAAAGTTATACTGTCGGTAAAGTATATAACCGTTCTGCATGTTCAAACTTGTAAAATATGTAAATTACAAGGCTGCATCCACAGTCAACACTTCACACACAAAAGGATTCTTCATGTCAACCTTACACGTTAGTGAATAATCTTAAAGATAAACTTACTGAAAAACAATGAACACGTTTTTTAATATTACGTTTTTATCAAATGTGTGTTCAAAAATGGCAAGCCGTTCAATTTGTCAAAGTCCAAAATGTTTGAATAATAAAGTATAAGATGTGTTGGGGGCTGTTTTGCCATGTAAGAAAACTAATTAAAGTTCATATGGGGTGAGTAATTGGTATACAAATAGTCATCAAGTCTGTAATGTATTGCTTTAATGTTTAATGCAAAATAACCAGTCATAAATATGTTAGTTGTTTGTCGAAAACTAATTACTTGAGGCCGCAAATTGGGCAATGTTTAATGCATGTTTTTATTATAAATACTGTAGTTTCACATATTGTCATATTTTTCCTCCTCCAGTTGTTTGATCACATTGTGCAGTGTATCAGCGACTTCCTCGACTACATGGGGATGAAGAACACTCGTCTTCCTCTAGGCTTCACCTTCTCCTTCCCCTGCAGACAGACCAGCCTGGACGCTGTGAGTGATTGAAACATCCTTCACTTCTAATTTGCAAAACTATCTCTTACTTTTTTACTCTTAAATCAGCTGCTTCTGTGGACGGGTCGACTGATAGCCAACCTGTTACCAGCTGCATCAAGAGAAAGCTGCGTTTCCAAAATATAATTTATTAAAGAAGCATTTGTGTTGTTAGTATTAAGCAACACTGTGTTTTATGAGTCCACAAAAATACTCATCTAATCCCTGAGCAGACAATGAAATCCTTTAATCCTACGCAAAATATGACTTACCTGTTATTTGTTTGTGTGTGTGCAGGGAATCCTTGTGACATGGACCAAGGGCTTCAAGGCGACAGACTGTGAAGGAGAAGATGTGGTTGGTCTGTTGAGAGAGGCTATTAAGAGGAGAGAGGTACGATATGAGGAGAGGCAACATTTACATAGTAATACCTGCTCTGAATGAAAAAATGTGGAAAGTATTGTTGCATCATTTCGTGTTTCCTCTGAAGGAATTTGACCTGGATGTGGTGGCCATAGTGAATGATACAGTGGGAACCATGATGACGTGTGCCTACGAAGAACCCACCTGTGAGATTGGACTTATCGCTGGTTAGTTTTCCTTATATTTACGCATTTCTTACAAAAGTATGCAGTCAAAACAAGTGCTAAAAAATGATAGTCAGAAAGAAAGCTGTCATAAAAAGAAACCAAAACAAATTAAAACATAAAAATAAATAAAATAACAGGAAAATCTATTATATCTTCTTAAATGTTCACTGTAAAAATGTTTTCTTCATCGTTATTGTTATGCAGTTGACTATGACTATGAAATATCCATAAAATATGTCACTAGTAAAGTTCTCAGTTTACTCTATAACAAAATAGGGGTTCCTTGGTTGGGACCCTGTGCTCTGAACATCTAACATGTCTGTCTGTTTCTAGGCACTGGCAGTAATGCATGTTACATGGAGGAGATGAGGAACATTGAGATGATCGATGGAGATGAGGGACGCATGTGTGTCAACATGGAGTGGGGGGCGTTCGGAGACAACGGATGCCTTGATGACATGAGGACAGAGTACGACCGCGCTGTGGATGACCTCTCGCTCAATCCAGGCAAACAAAGGTTAAAATCCAGACTCGTCTTTATCTCCTGGATTCATATCCTTATAAATTACTTACAATATGTGTGGATGCATCTATGTATATGTATATTCATATGCACGTTATATGTGATTGCATGTGTTTTACAGATATGAGAAAATGTGCAGTGGCATGTATCTCGGGGAAATTGTGCGAAACATCCTGATTGATATGACCAAGAGAGGATTCCTGTTCAGAGGACAGATCTCTGAAACACTGAAGACCAGAGGCATCTTCGAAACAAAGTTCCTCTCACAGATAGAGAGGTACGAAAAGTAGCTCTTTCTTATTGTTTACTGTTGGTGTCTTTAATCTGGCTGGGAAACACCATATCATTTACAGTAGATTGCACTGTTTGTTTATTTACCTTTTAAGGCGACTGATTTTCTTATCCTTTCAAATTATTATTTTTGTTATGAACTACTGAAGTTAATTTCTCATTATCCTTCTCTGTTTGTTTTTCCAGTGATAGATTAGCTCTGCTGCAAGTGAGATCCATCCTGCAACACTTGGGGCTGGACAGCACCTGTGATGACAGTATCATAGTCAAAAGGGTAAGCAATATCCAGCAACAAATGTGAGCACATATCAAACCATTACTTCTGAGGAAATGTGTAGTGTAGGAAATGTTCTTTTATTCGAAGTCCAGGAGTAGATTTAAAAGAAAACAAAGTGAAGCTCCTCATATAAGTTTTAAAAGGAGTATTTAATAAAAGGATGTAGCGGTAGGTTTTACAAAGTTTCACAGCTGTGGCTCATATAACGGAACTGAATGAGTGGAGCTCATCAGTAGTTACTGTCTGGCGATCCGGAACAAAAGAGAGCGATTTTACAATACAAACATCGTTTGTACAACAATCCCTTTCCGGTCATAAAAATAAGACGTGCTCCGGTCTCGTCCTCTCATTGGTTAGTAGCGGGGGACTGGATTTTATTGGCCGCTTGTCACATGGGGTTTTCCGGACTTCTATTGGCTGGTCGTCGGGGGCGGGTCCTCCCATGACGTCACAGTCGCCATCTTGTTAGCGTAGACACAAAGCTCTCACCTACGATATTCTATTACGCAATCCTTCTGAGGTTTATCAGTTATTAAACACGCAATAGTACTATTGCAGCATCAATGAGTGAGAGGTAGAGGCGGTGTACGGTTTTCAGAATAAGACAGTGTTGTAGTTACACCTAATATTGATTGTTATTTCTTACAGTATCCAATCAAAACGAAAGCACACAATCATGTTTAACAGCTAATCCAGTCTCGTGCTCAACCATTGATAATGCATCAGTGGAAGTTATCAACTCAAATCAATTGTCCTTCCCAACGGAGGGATTTAACACCTTCCTTTGAAGAAAAACTGAACATTTTAACCTTAATGCAAGTAAAAATGTATTGCAATACTTTAGCGAGTTGTACTCTTAAAGAAGGCATGCATATTGGACTATACATGAAACAGAAATACATACGTTAAGATACATATTTTTCCTTGATGAACACACTGTGTCAGGTTCAGTGTTGCAACTACAATGTTTTTCATTATCATTTACAGGTATGTGGCGCTGTGTCACATCGTGCAGCTCAACTCTGTGGGGCAGGAATGGCGGCCGTGGTCGATAAGATCAGAGAGAACCAAGGACTGGACCAGCTGGACATCACTGTAGGGGTGGACGGCACCCTCTACAAACTACATCCGCAGTGAGTTGAATTAATCAGTAACAGACTATTTACTCAACTGCCTAAAAAAAACAAAGATAGGAAAGGACTTTATATAATGATGTATATTGCCTTGTAAATGACTTGTTTTATGTTCAGCTAACAACGTGTTAACCGTATTTACATAACACTTATTTATGTCATCCCTGGGGTGCAAATTGGCTATGCAGAACAAATGAACACTTAACATGACATCAAATCTTTTGTCTCCGTCTAGTTTCTCGGGGGTCATGCACCAGACGGTAAATGAACTGGCTCCTAAGTGTAACGTCAACTTTCTGTTGTCAGAGGACGGCAGTGGGAAAGGAGCTGCACTCATCACAGCTGTGGGGTGCCGCATGAGACAGGAGCTGAACAACAAATAATACCTCTTCTGTCTTACAGTTATCTCCACACTTTACCGTGTTTCCCTCTTTTCCTCCCTCCTCTTCTTACCCCTCGTCTTCTGCCCGTGTTCAATCAAAGTATCACACATGAGTGTAGCTGCTTTAGTCTGTCTACATGGCAGAGCGGGAGATCGTTTTCTCTGCGGTGTTAGGTAGCAGAGAGTCATGCACTATGTTGTAGTTAGATTATGTTTGAATAACCTATCTAACAATACTCAGACTCTTGTGTTTTTGTGTTGTCTGGGTTGAACCTATAGAATTAAAAAAGGCACAATCAACTCCTGTGATGTGTGAGAGTAGAAAAATAGGATCACGTGCTCCTGCAATCATGAACTCTGTATCATCGCCATCTGGAGGATTCCTCTGATGATTGTAGTCTGTTACAATATACCAAGTACAACAGTTTGAAGACAATTTCCTAAAAGCTGTGAGGTGAAACGTTAATCCTTGTTCAGTGGATACAGGGTCATAAAAACCAAAAGTTTCCAAAGTGTTTCTGCTGTAGACTATCCACTGTCTCTATATCAAGACGTAAAAAGGATATGAGGTGATAAATAAATGTGTAATGAGATTAAAGGGAATATTTTTGCTTTAAGATGTCTAATATTTTACCCAGAAATGATACAAAATGATGTTATACATACATTGTTTCTATTTATTTTATTTTTATATTGCGCAATGTTAAGCTATATTGCTGTTGTAATAATGAGGCGCACACAGGAAGTCAACTCCACCGGTACTTGTCCTGTAGGGGAGGAATCAACCATCTACTTAAGGGCAGAAAGGAGTAAAAAGAGGAACTTTATCAATGCTTGATCTGCAGGGGATGTAACGTGCTTGCTAAATGTGCAGTTTTGTTCTACTTTATTTACTATATTTGCTGTACTGTAAAATATGTCCAAAGAGCACTTGTATTTCACTAAGTAGAAATCCTGTTATTGGCTCTCGTCACAGATACTGTATGTAAGTTGCCGTTGTCTTAAGAAGTGCTGGTTACTCTCTTCATCACAGTAAAACTCACCAGCTACTTCGTGAAAAGCCATGAAACAGGACTGCGGTGCTAACACAGATGCCATTGAAAAAATTGGCCAAACTGTATACAAATATTAAGTAGCTGAAACTTTAAAGGGTATTTAAACATTTTTGGAAATATTGCTTCTAACTAAACTCACTCACTGTACTCCATATCCTCCTAAAGACTCAGGGGGGAGTCAAGTAGCACAATTAGTTTTTATCCGTGATAAAGTATAAATGATACTTATTGAAAAGTGGCGAGTTTATTCACTGGCGTTTATCTGAGATATTTTCATTGTAGGGGCTAGCAATTCTTTTACACATTAGACCACAAAAGGTCTTAAAATGGGGGCACTGTACTGTATAGCTAACAGGTAATTGCTAATGGTCGTGCACAGGATGTGAGACACAACAGTAGATAAAGGGCCAGATTTGTTAACTATGGTTAAAATGGCGACCTTGAGAGCCTTGAAAAGTTTTTCATAAATTAAATCCATTATTCATTGCTGCTCTGTGATTAAGCACCCATGTAAGACTGCTACAGAAAAAATAAATCCTAGCAAATTCAATTTTCATTCCTACTTACTACGCTACTCTACTATTGCCAGGGTACAGATGGCCAGCCTCTCCAGCAGGTACTACCTTGCCTTTGGATATTCTTAAAATTAGAAAAGTCTGAATCTTTAATCTCTTTTTCTCTGTTGTCAAAACTCTCAGACTGTATCTGTCTAACACTGTCAGTCAATAAATAAAGGCAAACTTGTGTCAATACAACTAAAGAGTGTTTATCTATTCAGCCAAACATGACTGGATTCTCTTTCTTCAATGACTTATCCATACCTCTTTTCATATTATATACACAGGCGATTCAGCTGTAACCCATTTGTCTTAGTTTTCTCTTTTTCAGTCAAATTAATTTTGAACAAATAAATGTGTGACTGAAAAAAACTGAAACTTTGACTTTAATTAAACTAATTATTTCAACACATTTCACATAACCATATTAGGTTAGTTGAAAGCAAATGTTTTAAGTTGAACCTATTATTTTATATTTAAACTTAATGGTATTGCTTTCAACTAACCTATGACATGTCATTACATTCAGTTAATTAAAATTCAATGATGTATTTTTATTTCAGTGTTACATTACATCCAACTTTAAGGAGTTGTTGGTGTGTTCAAAGGTAAATTTAAAAAAATAAGATTTTCGAAATTGAGATTTTATCCCAAAATCTTCATCATCTCCCACACTGCAGCACCCCACTGCCGACCCCCTGTTACATTTTAGTGTGGAGGAGAACTAAGGGACCACAGACTCACGTTTATTAAACATATAATCAATTTTTATTCAGGCCACAAACTTTTACCCTGCTGATTTCTATAGACAACAAAAACATCTTTCACTTTGTCACTGTGTGTACTTTTAAAGTTGTCACAATAATTGAAAAGGTTTTCTCTACATTCTGAAATTTACAGGCTCACAGGCTACATTATTTACAACATCATCATACTAAAAGTGCACAACCATATCACCGTATTTACATTTCCACTTCATCAACATGTTACATAATACACTCAATAGATCACATTTACATCACGTTCTTCTAATTAGCAGCACTTTGATTTTTTTATGTGTACTCTACTTCACCATGAACATAAAAATATTACAAATGTAGGAACGTGCAGTCACAATCCACGAGCAACACGCTGTATGAATGCACACTATGTGAAAGACATGTTTAAACACGGTTACAGTAAAAGATAAATGCTCACCATTTAAAAAACATCCATCAAAGTCTATAAAATAAGGTCAATCGAGGCTCATTTTTCTTCTAAAATGTTTCATAATCAGTTTAAAAGTTGTACTTATTCCGTAAAACTGTATTGATAGGTGGTTGTTACACTTCGGCACAGGACGTTACGTTAGTGTTCAGTAAATCAGTTCTTTTTATGAATATTTCAATTTAATATATTGAGCAAGTTGCAATTTAACTTTTGTTAGAATATTTCAGTCCTAACAGAAGCGACAGTACCATAACCTCTTTAAATGCTGCATTTATACATCAGAGATCGTCAGACTTGTCTTCTAAACTGCAAAGATATCACCTTTAATGAAGGCTTTTATTATGAGGTCGTTGATATAGACAATCCCACACTAACTACAAGAGCTAACCTGCACTTTGGTGCTTACTTTGAATGCCGGAAAGCTGAAAAACTTGAAAATAAATATATAATGTCCCTTTGACAAAAACAGGGTCCCATGTTGGTGGCAATAGAAAGAATAAAAACACAAACACACATTATTAAGGCTTGCTGCTGATGCCAGTGGACTTTTCATCCATTATACGCTGTTGTTGAAAAGAAACATCACAAAAACTACAGTTTCACATTCTGTAAATACCCACAATTTACCGCTTCTCAAAGGAGAAGCAGAAAAAAAGTTAGTGATGGAAGCAAAGATGTCACTTATGGAGGGAGGAAAAGGCTTCAGTAAGAGAAATGAATCATGGATGGATCTATCTACAGACGTTCTTACAAACAGCAAACACTAACAATGCGAGAATTAAACTCTCTTGTTGGAATTTCTTCACATATGACTATATTTCTATGACCACTTTGGTATTAACAGCAAAACATCCATCAGTCACATTCATTTATATTCCTCTTTAACGAATAGAAGATTATTGGTCTAAAGCCACCTCTAAACATCTCCCACATGAAGTCACCCTGTTCGCTCTACTCTGTATTTTTTTGGCTGAAATCTAATTATTATCACCCAGTCACGATAGATAAACTCAATTATGTTCTATCGTGCATGTCCTCATCGTGTTTTGTTTCAATTGTTGTGCTGTAGAAGTTTTTCAGCTGGAGATTTTCTATCTGCACATGTGCTGTGTGAGCTGTATGTGTTTAATGGAGTTTGTTTTTTAAGCTGCATGCACGCCTCTCTTTCTGCGTTTATCTCTCTGGTGATAGCTGCGTTTTTGTCAAAGGCGTTGTTTGTTTTGATGGAGGCGTGTGTGTTTGTACTGTCTTTGCGGTGGCTGCGGCTCATGGTAGCTCTGAAGGTGTGTGTGTGCTGCAGCTCCATCCTGTCCTCCTCCGACAGTTTGATGAAAGGACACCAAGCAAACGCATGACGGAAACCAGCACGAAACCTGCAGAGAGAGGAGAATTGGTTTTCTGGCCCAAGTTTTGGGATACTGGAACTTTAATGTGAATATGTCTTTTACCTTTGGTTCAAACAGCAGTATATGATAGGATTGTACATTGTTGAACTCATCGCCAACCAGAATATAGCCAGGTACACCTGACAAAAAAGGAAACATGATGCCCAGTTAATAAATCAGACTGAAAACAATTAAATTGCTTTAAAAAAAGGGAGCAACCTTGGTAGGGTCAGGATCTCTGTCCGGTATAGGAACTCTACAGCAGATTAAATGATGATCAACAACTGCCTGGCCAATTACCTTTGATCAAACACATCCCCTCCAAGCTGAGTTTGAGTTTGTCCCCTTTACAAATGTTATTTAATTCCAAATGTACAGTATTATGTACAAGTTTAAACAGGTTACATGTCAAGAAACCTGTCTAGAGAAGAAACCACAACAGGTGGTAGACTGGAGGCATGTTGTTCAAATATAAGTTGTGTGGTCAATAGAGAAAATAAAAAGCAGAAGCTTCATGTGAGGAATTAATTCAGAATGCACCATCTCATCAAATAACAACAATAACAAACAAATGGAAGCCCTTAAAGGCATCGAGACGTGTAATTTTCCAAGGCTTAAAGCATGTATTCACCTGTCCTTGAGAAATAAGGAGAGAAAATCATTTTGATTAAACTTAAAAAATGTATTAGCAAAAGGGTTGTTTTTCCTATTACCTTTAAGGGCTCTTGCAAATAAGGTTAAGGTGGTCAACAAACTATAGTACATTTAAATATGAGAGGGAAGGCTGTGCACCACGGACATGAATTCAAATACTGTTATTTTTGATCTTGAGCATTTAATTACATGGTAGTATTCTCATCAGTGAGTTGAGACCAAAGATAAAGTTAATTGCATTTTCCAACAGGCAGAAAGGCAGCTGCTCACCTGTTGAATGTAATGCTGTTTATAAATGTCTCTGTTAAAGGATCCCAGTATGAAGTAGATGTGGTAGGGCAACCAGCAGAGGGCAAATGTCACGACCACGACAACCATCATCTTCACCACCTGTCAGAAATCACAGCGAGTGGAGTAAAGCCAAATGCCATATTTTAAATTCACATATTCGCATTTGCATTCTGAAAAGAGTGATGGCATGACATCAAAAGACTAGACCTATAATTTATAATGCCAGAAAAATAAAAGAGTGTGACCTTTCTCTTGGCAGTGATCTGGCTGTGGTAATGGTCCTTCGCCTCTCCGGGGATGTGCCCACCCCATAATGACTGTCCCACTAAACTGTAGGTCACGAGCATCACCAGCAGAGGGAGCAGGTAGATCAGCAGAATCACTGCAAACTGATAACTGCAGAGGGAGAAACAGACACAAGCTTCATTGGTTTATTTGGTTTTAGATATTGTTAGGAGTTGTGAGCCCATAATGATATTCTCTTCCAACAAAGCTTTTCTAAATCAACTCTATTAACGGCCTCAGCGACATTTAAAAGAGACTGAACCATCGTGACCTTTAATTGGAGTCAATCAAGCCTGCAGTCTTAAGTGCCAGTAAATCGTTGAGAGATCGTTTTTGATTCTAGATTAATTAAAGGTGCTGAAGGTGTCAAACCTTGGGAGTGAAAAACTAAAACCAGAACTGTACATAAATGTTGCTCACAGAAATATGTGAATTGCAATAACTTGTTTACTGATTTGCATGACTGTCCCCTTAAAAATAAGTGTACCAGTCATGCAGACAATATCTTTGAACTTGATTTATGTTAGAATATTCATCTGCCTTGTGGTCCTTTCACCTCAGTTGATGTGTTCCTCCATAATCATCCGGCCAGTCGACCATGCACACAGTTCTGGGGTAGTAAAATATTGTCACGCTGTAGTAGCACTGAGGGAAAGCCAGTAGGATTGCTACGATCCAAATGACGGCGATCACAACCTTTGTGGTGGTGGAGGAGAGGCGGGGCTTCAGAGGATGGATGATAGCCATGTACCTAAAGCAAAATGAAAAGGTTGATTTGTTGAGTGTTTCTTTTAGAGTATGGATGTGATACACACGGACAAACCAGAGTGGTTCCTACAAATCACCTTCTGTGTGCGAGAATCTCTGCCACATATGTTCAAAGTAATTCTTCTCTTTTCATTCCTTGAGGTTGTTAATCATTATAGTTGAGTTTTTTTTCTTTGAGAGCCATTATCATCACTTTTCAATACATATCATTAACATTTAATTGCTTTCTAGATGATAAAATCGTGGTTTCACCTGGGTTGGGTTCCCCTTTAATCCATCATTCTGAACACATTTTTATTCTCAGCTCTGAAAAGCTTTATGTGCTTTAATTCTAACTGATATGTTGGAAAAAAATCTGTCCCCTTTTCATTAGAAATCAAATCACTAAACCGTTGATCTGCTTTAGAAAAGAGAGATCTCCTTTACAAAGAGATGCAAAATAATGAACAGCTCTGTACAGTATTATTTCAGGCTTGTGGGCATTTTGAGAGTTATAACAAAGAGGCAGAGGCTTTTTCGTCACCAAACCTGCATTTGATTTATATTCTGTCTCTCTGTCATTATGTTCGTTCCTATCTTTCTGTCTCTGGCCCTCTGCCCAAGTTATAATATCTAAATATGTTATTCTTCCCTGTATGTCTGTGTGACAGAAACTAACTTCAATGTACTGACAAAAGTGTGATTTATCATAAACTACATATTGTCTATATGGCTATGTCTCATAATGATTTTATGAAATCAACTTTAAGAGTGAACCACAGAAACGATCAGCAGAGATCCGCTCATCATTCGATGCGTTAAAACTGATTGTGGATAAAAACTACTACGGTGTATTTCCACATCTAAAGTGCAAGGACAAGAACCTTAGTGCACAAAGATGTAAACGTGCTTTATTTAAAAGAAGTAGTGCCCTCTGGTGCATTAATGATGGCAATCTCTCACGCATCTTGTGCAAGTTATATTCATTTATTTAACAGAATTCCTTAGTATTATCCTCATCACACTCCGATGATTGACATATAACTATAAATCATTCCTTTGAATTATTCAGGACTGACATCATGAATGTATTGAGGGCTTCTGTGTGACTAGCATCTAATTATGTTCATTGAAGATGTTTCATTATCTTCTGTTTTTGTTATTTTGTAAAGTCAGTGGAGCACCAAGTGAAACATAAACACGTTTGACTTGAAACGTAAAATCCAAATAACAAAAGATACATTTTGGACACAGTCCTATTCTTTAGATTGAAAAGTGTGTTAAACAAGTAAAACAACCCCCTCTCAGCTCTCTTTTGCATTCTTTTCAACATAAACCCTCACTTTTTATTCACAGTACATTCTTAAATGTTTTTTCAGCACGACTCAAATCTATACGGCCTATGTTCTTATCACACACATTGAAAGATGAATGAAGGCAGATTTTCTCTCCAATTTTCCCATGATTGATTCTTTTCTGCCTGCTGCTGTTGCTGATGGCAAATACACAATCAAAACTGAATGATGTCCCATAAACTGATGACTTCCCAAATTTGGGAATGATTATGGAGGAGTTATGAGCAGATGTAACATCCTGCCAGATGTCAGCCTATGGGTCACTCATCACTACATCTGTCCTGAGCCACAGAGAGCCATTTATCATGCAAATGTCAATGCACTCACGAAACACCTATCTGTATTACCATGTACGTAAGTTCAAGTTTCTTTTGGTGCATCCCTGCTATTAAATGCTGCCTAATACAACTAAACTGAGATAAATCAAGATTTATTTATTATGCATTGACACTGTTTCAGAAAGGTGTCGATTTAACACTACGGCGTTAATCGGTGACGTGGATTTTTATCTCACTGAATTATTTTCATGCTATACCCTCATGTATGTAAATGTGGGTATAGAATTAGAAAGACCTATCTTTATGAGACAGTTTAACAACATACGCTTTATTAATACAGTAATTGTTTTTTTATTGCTCTAGATTGGATAAGTGTTCCCTGTTAACTAATTCAATAAAAACAATATCATAGGTTCAGTACAGCTCAGTTTCAGATTGAAAACAGCCCAATCATTCATGCTGCAAGTGCATTAATGACATCTGTATCTCTGCAGCTTGAACCATATCTTCTTTGTACCAGGTTATCAGTTTCTGTTGATATTAAGAAGCTCTAACGAAAATCCGCTGACTGACAATAGCTCAGAAGATGTTAATTGAAGTATTAAGTAAAAATATTGTGTTTGGCCTTATCCTAAAGCCCAGTCATTTTAGGCACATTTTGTACTTATTAACCTGTGGAGTTAACACATTTATACACTATAAGTCGTGGAAAACCGATCACAGCTTGCGTAGTAATGCACCAGTTAAAAGGGTGATTTGCATAAACAACTTTGTTCCTGCACTGCTGAGTTCACTTTTTCAGTAAGTGGTCTTCTGTCCTTTTTTACACTTTCATAATGTAGTTCCTAAATGGGGCTTTGCAGAAGATGAGTTCTTGTTCTTGTTCTTGCTTTAGTGTCTGTAATTTCTGGTACAAAACGGTGGTGTAAGTACTTGTAATGGCAGTTTGGATTAGGATATCCGCTTAAATATAATGTAATTCACAAATTAAACCTTAAAATCTGACCTAATAAATAGGTTTGCTCGCTCTTACCTGTCCACTGCGATGGCAGCCATCGAGTATATAGAGGAGAACATGGCCGTGATGGGAAAGAAGTTCTGAAACCGGCAGTAGCCGAGGCCAAAGTACCAGTCGTTGTGAAGTGCGTACACAAAGTTAAAGAGAGTGTTGAAGGTTGCCATGGAAACGTCAGAGAAGGCCAGGTTAACGATGAAGTAATTGGTCACAGTCCTCATGCGTCTGTGAGCAAGAATAATCCAGATCACTGTCACATTGCCAGTGATGGACACCAGGATGATGAGGGAGTACGCTATAGCCCACAAAGCCACCTGAGAGAGGAAGAGAGAAGAGAGATGAGAGAGGAAAAGGAAAGTTAGGAAAGTAGAGAAAAAGGGGAGAAGTAAAACGAAAAGAGGAGATAGGAGGAGAGGAAAGAAGAGGAGAGAGTAGAGGAAATAAGACGAAAAGGAAAAGAGGAGTTAAGAGGAGAGGAAAGAAGAGGAGAGAAGTAGAGGAAATAAGACGAAAAGGAAAAGAGGAGTTAGGAGGAGAGGAAAGAAGAGGAGAGAGTAGAGGAAATAAGACGAAAAGGAAAAGAGGAGTTAGGAGGAGAGGAAAGAAGAGGAGAGAGTAGAGGAAAGAAGATGAAAAGGAAAAGAGGAGATAGGAGGAGAGGAAAGAAGAGGAGAGAGTAGAGGAAATAAGACGAAAAGGAAAAGAGGAGTTAGGAGGAGAGGAAAGAAGAGGAGAGAGTAGAGGAAATAAGACGAAAAGGAAAAGAGGAGATAGGAGGAGAGGAAAGAAGAGGAGAGAGTAGAGGAAATAAGACGAAAAGGAAAAGAGGAGTTAGGAGGAGAGGAAAGAAGAGGAGAGAGTAGAGGAAATAAGACGAAAAGGAAAAGAGGAGTTAGGAGGAGAGGAAAGAAGAGGAGAGAGTAGAGGAAAGAAGATGAAAAGGAAAAGAGGAGATAGGAGGAGAGGAAAGAAGAGGAGAGAGTAGAGGAAATAAGACGAAAAGGAAAAGAGGAGTTAAGAGGAGAGGAAAGAAGAGGAGAGAGTAGAGGAAATAAGACGAAAAGGAAAAGAGGAGATAGGAGGAGAGGAAAGAAGAGGAGAGAGTAGAGGAAAGAAGACGAAAAGGAAAAGAGGAGTTAGGAGGAGAGGAAAGAAGAGGAGAGAGTAGAGGAAATAAGACGAAAAGGAAAAGAGGAGTTAAGAGGAGAGGAAAGAAGAGGAGAGAGTAGAGGAAAGAAGGCGAAATGTACAAATGAATAGATAGTTTTCTGCTCTATAACTTAATGTGTGGTCTTAGTTGAGTTTGTGTTTGCATAATATTCATTTATCTGGGATAATGTACAAGAATTCATAAAAATATGATCTTCTTATTACTTTTAAAATCAAGTAGAAAAGACAATGCATGTTTTGTTTTAGTTACAATGCGTACTTTCCATCTGCAATACCTGGATAGGCACAAAACCTATTACAACAAGAACACTACAGACATCATTTCTAGATTATTCACACATCCTAAAGGACCGTCTTTATCACCTTTGAAATATTTACTTTTTAGCATTAATTTCATAAAACCACTTTTAATATTGCACTCTTTTTTCATATATAAATCTTGCCTCATTTTATTTCATCCTTTAAATTATTTCAGGCTCTGCAGTATGAAGTAAAATAGAACAAAAAGTTTTATCTATGATCTTTATCCTCCCACCTGCCAGTCGGGCTGCTGGAACTGATTCCCAGTCGTCTCGTTTCCGTCCTCCAGCCAGTCGGTGGTCACTGAAAAAGGCAATGAAGTGGCCTCCACGTCTCTGTCGACGTGTTGAATACCCTCAGCATCCATATTCTACTCCCTGTCACCTGGTAATAGAGACTTTACGCATAACTGTATGACTCCCAACGACAGATTTACAGGTAAAATGACCTTCATCTTCTTCTTCACCTGTTGTACAAATGTACTTGAATTTAAAAAATCTCATGTTAATACAAAATATTCTTTCGTACATCTTTAACTTTTGGTTTGTAGACACAGCATATTGAATTATGCTACATATTTAACCCTGATGTATCCATGCATTATGGATTTGAGGCATCCACATCAAGTGTTAAATTACAATCAGAGCATTTGGCTTGCTGCACCTTAGTTAATAATCATACATCATATCACTATTATGGCAAGTTCCAGTCCATGATAGCCTATCTTACAGTAAGTAGCACATGTTAGTCAAAAACACATTTGCTTGTTTAGTAAACTAGGCTTCACTTTTCCACAGCCCACATTTGATTGAAAATATGTTTTAATAAATGTTACTAGTACATATATATTTATCTGCCAACATGAAGCAATAGCTTTTGCCAGACACACACAATATTTTTTTGGCTACAGTATGCGCAACAGCCTGCAGCACAAGGGATGAATTCACGGATCGGACGGCACAGTAAAATATGTTATCTACAAATTAGACAACCTCCATCAGATTTGAACTTTTATCTCTCTTACCTTTCTGATAAACGTAGTTTATGCCCCGTTGTTTTTTTTTACATCAGTACGTCCAATCCATAGTTTTTTATATCCAAAAATTAGAGTCCTTCTGCGTAATCGACAATCAGGTCCATCTGGTGTTCCATATCAAGTCATTTCTATAGACTGAACTCTCTCTGTGACACACACACACATACACTTTCGCTCTCGCTCTTGGTTTCTGTAACAGCTGATTACGGTGCAAGCTACTGGGAGTGACTAAGGCTCACTCACCCGCAGGCACACGACTTTGCGCGTGGAGCTGCCCCAACACCAACTCCATCTACAGATCGAGAGCGACAGAGAGGGGAAGGGAGAGGGAGGGAGAACGAAGAAGTGTAAGAAAATGCAAACAAAATTAAGGAAAACATAACCTATTGAAATAGGTCATTAAAAAAGAAAGAAGGGGAGTGGCCATAATTGGAGACGTGTGTTGATTGTGCACGATTATATCTAAAACAAGATGAAAATTAGCAGTGAAGTAGAAACCAAAACAGCAGAAGCCTGGCAATTTGTTTGTAAATGACAGAGCCACATAAAGCGTGGTTTCAAAATAAATAATTAAAAAGGGTTAAGAGATAGGTATACTCCATCCTGAGTCCCCTGCTATTTGCTGCAGCCATCCATTTCCAGCTCCCCTGAAATGCTAAAGCACTTATTTGATGGTTTACTGTTAATAGTATTTATTATCTTTTCTCCTCTTTTTGGATTCAGCATAGAGCGAGAAAGACATGCAGTGAGTGGTAGAAATGTGACATTTTCAGGGTTTATTTCATGTTCTTCAGAGAGGAGAGCTCTTTGAATAAGACTTTTTCAGGTTAGTTTGTGGAAATTAAACGCTTCTCTTATATTAGAGGCTAATTTCCACTGTCTCTGTATAATGCTTATTAAATGGATTTAATAGAAAGAAATATGAATACTAAAAATCTGATGGATTTTAACATCTAATAGACCTTAGCACAAATGTTATAGGCCTATTGCACCCTACATTGCACTAGATGTGAATTTTACATTATACATAGATATCCAAACAAATAATATCTGCAACATGTGTGGAAACTGTATATTTTCCTTCTTTATTGTTCAATTTCCGAGCTTGTCTTATTCTGTTCAAATATATATATATATT